>NC_051216.1:35838805-36046305 GCF_015220715.1 Pygocentrus nattereri
AGTTTTGCTACAGACACACACAGTCATGCTGACTTGCCTCTTTCCTTTAAACACTGCATTTATTGCGCATTGCACTGCAGTTGCATACCTCAGACTGAAGGTTTTTCTATAATAAAAGGCCTCATTTGAGACTAGACTCCTAGCACAGAGACTCAAGACTCAAATCAAACTCAAACTCCAGAGACTCCAGACTTGAATCGTCTGTTGTTTATAACTCACCTAAAGTGACCTATAAACAGCTATGTCATAGACTACATGTCCAGATGTTTGTATACCCCTTCTCCTTGAACGTATCTTCTGAAATGAAGGGTATTAACAAGGGCTTTGTCCCCCTCTTTGCTGCAGAAACCACCTCTACCCAGACACACAGGGCATGATGTGATCTCATAACAATAATGTCAGAGGGAGACCATAAGGAATTTGTAGGCAGAACTATAGACTTATTAGAGTGAGAACAATCTTTATGTAAAGTTTCTAAACCAATTCAATACCTTGTGAACAGGGGGCAACAGTGCATTCATCAACACTTTCCATCAGACACCAAGCTGTTAGCACATGGATGTAAAATAAGAAAAACATGAGTGACAAGCCCCCTCAAAACTCCAATTAGAGAGAGAGAGAGAGAGAGAGAGATTGAGAGAGAGAGAGAGAGAGAGAGAGAGAGAGAGAGGGAAAAGAAAGAATAAAACTCCAATTAAGCATGTAGATGGGTCATATCTGCAGAAAACAAAATGGTTCAGTTAGCGAACAGTTTTTTGCTTGCTAACTTGTAGTGGACCTTAAAAAAGCTTAATTAATCTGGGGTGAGTTTTAAAGGAGATGATTGCAGCAGATTTAGCCAGCAGATTTACAATCCAGCACCAAAAATTTAACCAGTTGTCACCAGATGTGTATTCTCATTACATTATCATATCTGGCCCAGCAAGACTTGTTGGAGCACTCCTGTGAGTATCTGATTGCATTCAGTCACAAAAGCATTAGCCAGATCAGACACCGACATTGGATGTTTTATTGTGGACTACAGATCTCAATCCAAATTATCCTAAGGGTATTGGATGGTGTACCGTCACTTCAGAGAACACAGTTCCACTGCTCCACAGCCCAATGCTAGGGGGGCTTTTTAGCCCTCTAGCTGATGCTTGGCAATGGACATGGTGAACTCATGTTCATATGCAGCTGCCCCAGAGTGTCCCAGAGTGCTCAACTAAGTAAAAGGTGCACCTTAAAGTAGCTGAATTTTCTAATTAGAAGGTACTTTATTAGAAGATACTCTTGGAAATGCAGTATAAAATGTGTAATGACATACAGATATAACAATATCATAATTTCAAATATGAAATTATGAAACATTTAGATCATTGATTTAATGATAATTATAAAGTTTAGGATAGAAATACTGAGCAATATTTTTTCAGCTGTTTTTTTTTCACTTGAATAACCATCAGAAGTCACTGTTATTACAAGTGATAAGAATAGCAAGTTGTAATGTTTCTCACTTGTAGCTCATTGAAACAAGCATGGAAATGCTGGAGAATATGTAACTTTGTAATTACATTCAAATAGATTCTAGACTCTAGACTTTTAAGAGAAACATGGTAGAAATTTTCAGGCAGATAAAGTTCAATAAGTTTAGTATCTTATCAAATTAATCTTCCTATTTATGATGCAGCTGATACACTGATAACACTAAGTAGATGAGTATTACTCTGGGAAAAAGTCCATATCATCCATCTACACAGTCATCACCCACATATAGACACACACACACTCTAACCAACAGAGGAGTGGGTGGCATGTCACAATATTGCTAGACACTTTACATTTTCTCCTTAGAAAAAGCTATTTGACAAGTTACTGAAGAATACCAATCCAACTGGCAGCACAGGACTATGTGAAAAAGTCCCTGAAAGAATGAAAGGAGAAATAAGTGTGAGAGTGAAGAGTGCATTCTGAGGGGTTTGTGTCTCCTACTTTTTCCCTTGAACAATTCTACTTCTTTGAGAAGTGCCTGAGCATCATTCCATCACTTAAATCTCTAAATAGAGGTTGCCATGCACTCCACATCCACTTCCACACAACCTGCCATGAAAGAGCCAGTCAGAGCGTGACTTTCCATCCACTTATCACAAAAAGCACCAATCAGAGCATGACCCTGACCAATCTGCACAATGAAGTCTTTGAAGACCTGTCGGAGGAATCCTTGATGTTCTGAGAGTTTGTGTATATGCTTGGGGTGTGAGGGAGTGTGTCTGCCTGGAGCACAAAAGCACACACACGCACACGGGAATACGGGGTCCTAATTTTTTCAGTTCACTGTTTGCTTTTATTATAGCTTCCTTTCTTTTCAGGAGACTTGCTTTCCGTTTTAAAAGAAGTCTTCAGGAATACTTTCCCACACCTCAAAAGTTCAAGTTGGTTGGATATTCTGCTTCTCAGAGTCCCAATAATTGGCAACACATTCAGTTATGCTCAGGTCTGGACTCTGGGTTTGTCAGTCCATTGTTCTGAGAGCACCACAGCAGCTTCTTTGCTTGATTTGCAAATCTTCGCAGTAACAATCTTTTGACAGCTACAGCTTTCAGATTCATAGTGCTGAGTTTTCTGGAATGATAGACAAAAACACCTATGGATAAAGCAAGACTTAAAGACTAAAAAAAGAAAGTTTTAAGTACTGTTTATCTCCTCAGAAATATCTCCTGAAAATGAATGGTCTCTTACACAGTACTATATGTAGATCATTCAACAAAATCAGTTCAAACTGTGTTTCCACGGTACAAAAAAGGTTAAAAAAAACAGTAAGTATACAGACTATTCACAATGGCTATATCATGTTCTATTTATGTGCAAGACATAAACCAAGCAAGTAATAAGCTAAATATACACAAATCATAATTCTTTGTATTGGGGGGGTGAGGGGCAGGGGTGGCAGCTGTCACAAACCCTAAGCCCTAAATTTCAACTTTTCATTTTTTTTTGCATTTTCTCATGTTTTTTTTCTTGAATTCTCTTAAAGGAACTGCACTGTTGCTTTCTAAAAATCTGTGAAAAATAAATCTTTCAGCAATTTGATATACCTCAGATACCTTCTAATTTTTTCATCAAAAATTACACTCAAGGGATTGTTTTGCAATTTTCATTTATTCTCTGTCACCTTTTACTTTTGTGCTGTGTGGGCATGGACCACAGTGGGTTGATTGACAGGCTGTGTGACAAACGTAACCGCTTGGATGGGCAGGCACAAGCCACATGGAACAGGAAAATTCAAACAGAAACTGGTCAGTTAGAAGCTCACTTTATGTTTCTGTTAGCATCATAGAATAAATGCCAAAAAAAACTAGTAGGCTAACAAACAGAAGTGTGGCTGTAAACAGAAGTGCTGATAAAGCTGCTACAGCTGCTAAAGCTGTTTTCAGAATCTTTCTCTTCAACTTCATACAAGTAAAGCCACGCTGACGTGATCTACACCTTAGATTTCTGTTTGTTAGCAAGCTCGAAGGTTTTAAGGGACATTGTTAACACAAAGCTGAAGTCAGCAACTACTGTGCCATTTAAGGTGGTAGGAATTGAAAACATCATAATGTTAGCTATAAATTTATAACTCCAAAATGCTCTGAATATGAGTTGAAGGAACATTGTACTGGCAAGTTACTTTCTTTTTTTTGTGTGTGGGGGGGGGGGGGGGGGGGGGGGCAGTGAAGGTGCCTTATATAACGTTGGGGAGCGAGGAGGCGGACACATATGCGGAGATAGACTTTTATTAAGGGCAAATCCAGGGTCATGGTTGATACAGTCCAGGGTCATAGAGCCAACACAAACAGATCAGGGTGCAGACATGAGAAACACAGAACAAACATACAAACACAACCAAACAGTACATCAAACAAAGACCAGCACTACACTAAGGAAAACACAGGGCCTAAATACAAGAGGGCTAACAATGGTCAGGTGGGAAACAGGTGGTAACAATCAGGGGTGGAGTCAGACAACAAGGTGGCTGGACTGAACCAAAACAAATGCACATGGATGAAAAAGTAAACAGAAAAAGCACATGGAGTAGTGGGAGGAGCCAACCGTCACAGCCTTATGGACAATGAGAGAAAGGCTGTCCGGGGTCTCAGTTAATGTTAACATCAGCTAAGCCATCTTAGCCAACATTAATGTAAGGTTAGCAAGCTAAATTAGACAACAAAAGTAATGTTCACCTGCACATTCTTCTACATTCTCATGCTAGCTTTGGGATTGAATAAACTGTCAAATGACAACATTGGCTGTTATTTAATAATAAAGATTTACCATCTTATCAACCAAAGTGCCTCCAGTTAGTTTCAGGGAAACTGTTTCTTTCAGGTTGAGTCGATCAGCAAATCCTGATCAGTATTGAGCCCAATTTTCAAATGAGTCAGCAAAAAAAAAAAAAGCTTGGCACAAACTCTTGTACCATAACATTTCCAGGAAGTAGGAAAAATACCATGCTGGGCCTTTTAAGTGAAGTTGAAAGTTTTAGATTTATTATGACCTTAATTTTCAATTAAAGAAACACACACACACACCCACACCCACACCCACACACATTTTCTATGCCACTTATCTTCCTGGGTCACATGGGGGTTGAGTTATGCTCAAAATAAGCTAAAATGATCACTTATTATAAATAAATAAATACTCACTACCAAACCTTTAGATAAAGTGATAAGAGCGTTTTTGTTGTTACATACTGGAATGTTCAATCATTTATTTTAATAAAATAAACATAATTAAAGTGTAGGATGATACAAAGCAACACAATTTTAGTCCAAGTCAGTTAGTTCAAGTCAATATAGTCCAAAGGCTAAGATGTGTTTGAACTCTGACTTTGAACCATTTCGGTAGAATAATCCACATGTAAGTACTTGTATTTAACTGAATTTATCTATGCCTAATGCAAACCCTGACCTTAAAGAAATACTCTAGCATTTTTCCTGATAATCTCTACCTGCTTCATCTGTACCAAATGGTTGATTACCACAGATAATTAATTCAATACTTAGACAAGAGAAAATCTGTTGACTCAAAGTATGCGGGTTCTGAACCATCCCTTAGGCCTCTATTACAAGTTTTTAGACAACAGGTTTACTGATTCTTTTCTTAGTCTACAAAAAGCAAGCAGTTTGTTGAGGTAACTGATTGTATGTTACAGATGTGTCAGATATGGACTCCATGGAAAAAACACTGGACTATTTCTTTACATTCTGTAAACAAATGTATCTGCTCTTTTAGTTTTAGAAAATGAAGCATAGCCTTTGTAAAAAATGCCTTGGACCGTTTTCTGTTGCCATGGTAGGTCAGCTTTTTTAGGTTTTCCTCTGAAGTCATATATATAAAAAAAAAAAAAAAAATATATATATATATATATATATATATATATATATATATATATATATATGTGTGTGTGTGTGCATGTGTGTGTGTGTGTATATGTATGTATATTAAAAAAACAAATCAAACATACAAGTTTGCAGCAGAGCACAGGTCTGCAAGAGAGCAGAACCAGCCATCTGTTAGAGGTGTTACTCTGCTGCCAGAGTGTGTTTGTGTGTGAGAGGGAGTGTGTATGTGCGTGTTTTGGGGTGAGTGGATGAGAAGGAAAAGGAGCATGAAATGAGTGCCAAGGCCACCATGTACTCCAGATAATGAGGTGCAGGAAGATGCTGAGAGATGAGAAGCGCAGTATGCTTTTTCTTGTGAAAAAAAAGGCATTTTACATCAAAATCTCAAAGATCTGTGGTCTCCACACAGACCTTGTTGAGTTAGGCAAATGACTCAAAAGATTTAGGGTACATACTGAATTGCCAGATTATTAGGTATTTACACCAGAGGCATGACCATCTTAGGGGGGTCTGGTTACAGCTTGGGAGTCCTAGAGTCAATGCTATATTGAAGTTGACAACCACCAACCAGCCTATTTCAGAGAAAAGAATGAAATACTGACATCATCACATGATTTCTGACCTCACATTCTACTGCCTAGTAAAAAGCACTGGTAAAGGCTAATTAACAAGAGTTCTATCTTTTACAGCAGTAGCAGTACATGTCTGGGGTGAATGGCTGAACACGGTTCTTAATGTTTTTCCAAAGCAAACCTTGTTTTACTACTGTCAATTGTTCAGCTTATATATCTCGCTATGGCTCAGTAAGCAGCCTACACTAGGCACAGAGCTCAGCTAAATGCTTACAATCTGCAGGAACAGTCAAGCAGTAGAACACATTTAAATGATGATTTAGAAAAAAAAATTCTCTGTGCCTTCAATGATGCGAAGTGAAAGCGTCTATTGGTGGCATATATTTGCGTAAATGTTGCCATTATAACAGCGATGATGGTGGTGGTTACTTTTATCTGTTTAAGGTTGATTTAAAAAGTATGTGGATGAGAGAAGCTTTTTGGTTCATCCTCTGTAATAAGAGCAATATTTTGTAATATTTTCTTTGGCATTCTGAGCAGTCAGAAATCTGGGGGGGGGCCTGGCTTCCAAATGAGAAGTCACTGTCCCTCTCAGGATCCTCCATAGCTATGGCTATGAATTACAAACGACAGCCATTTTTGTCAGGTATTCTTAATGTATAGGAGCCCTTTGTAGGTTTCCAATGACTGATTAACAGCCCATCTGTTGCTATGTATCAGCCTCATTTTACCCTGTCCATCAATGCAAAGAGGCTACAATAGGACCAGTGTGGACCAGATATTTTTTGGCTACAGGGTGGCTCATAAATTGTGTAGCAACAGATTGGCTACAGTCATTATTGTGCACCTACAAAAGGCCCATATATGCTAAGAGTACCAATAAACTATTTACATAAAAAATCTTTACCTACTGAAGACAGAAACTAAGACCTTTATGAGGCATTGACAAGTATGCAGTCTTATGAAACATGCAACATTCAAGAACAAAAATCTTGCACCCACAGAATAGCAATATTTGTGTTTTTCATTCTAAACACTCTGTTCTCTTTTATGCGCAGTGCTGGTTGCAGCTTTCTAAGGTCTCTTTGAGTATAATAATATACAGACACTCAGAAGTCTTACACAAACACTGAATATAGAGACTTCTGGGGTCTTTTTACAATTCACTAAGGATGTATTGTGTGCATAAAAGAAAAAGGTCACATATTCTCTCAACTTAGCAAACTTCATCAACCGTCTCTTTTCACAGTCTACATAATTCTGTTCCCCACACATTAATGTATCATCACAGTCTTAACAAAACCTTGCAACTTCACCTAGCTTTTTTTAATCATAATTTGAGTGTGCCAGCTGCCCTTTACAAAGTGTTAACAATTCATTATGAACAGGTCAGTAGACATACTTCAGAAGAAATTGGGGGGGGAAAAAACTTGTTCCTTTGACTTTCATTCAATGTTAAGTTTTTTCTTCCTTTGTAAAGTTACCATTTTGAAGATACAAAGCTTTGTTGTGACAGCAAAAATATTGAGGTTCACACCCACACTATCTTGTTTCTGTGAATTGTGGGCTATTGCATAGATGTCCATTAATTTCCTGGAGACTTACTCAAACCTTAAACAGAACTACTACTAGCCAAATCTTAATATTTATCCTAACTTCAACATTAACCTTACCCTCACTTTAAAATGAAATGATTTACGTTGTGGGGACCAGCTTACCCACAAGGAAGAAAGGTCCGCACAGTGAATGATGGTATGAACAGGTTTTGGTCTCCACAATGTGGTACAAACTTAGTCTCTCTCTCTACACACACACACACACACACACACACATTACACAGTACACTATTATTGTGTATATTATAGTGATTACTGCATATATTGTAGGATCCAAAAGTCTTACACCAAATTGAGATCAGGGATTGTTTTCCATTTAAACTTGGAAACAAACGACAGAATGTTTTTCACATGTAAAACATTTAAAACTGCACTATTTGCACTACTTCTAGGCCATTACTGAAATTAAAGCACATTTGTGGCATTGACCGTGTTGAGGACGTTGAGAATTTTTAGTCCTTTCCATTAAAGCATGTATTCAGACAACTGTCAGGTGGACCTGATCTACTTATTAGAGGCATTTACAAAAACTTGTGGAGTCTGTGCCAGTTCAAGCTCATGCTGCAACTAAAGCAAAAGGGGGGCATACCAAATTCTAAAAGTGAGAGATTTAAGTAAAAATTTTTAATTTGAATTAATACTCAAATTGTTATGCTGATATATAATTTGTATTGATACATTTGCAGTCATTTTCATTAGTAGCCTCAGATTTTTGGACCATACTATAAATTTAACTCTAACTTCAGCCTCTAAGTTATCAAAAGGAAATTGCTTGACTCTAATTTGACTAGTTTATCTTATTTAAAAAATACAGCTATACTTCTTGACAAGAAAACATTTACTTGTTTTAAATGTATTCATCATTCCACATCAATGAAATATCAACACAATTATTGCCAAAAGAGAGTAAATTGAAAGATTAAAAAGTTTGCTGATATAATATATTCAGTCCCCTCACTTAAATACATGCACACAAAAATCTTTGCCTAAATTAACATTTAATACATTAATTATGCCCAGTAAACCCTTTCTAATGCCATTGCTTTGATCATCGCAAATTAAATCTACTGTTAGGCCATTATGGTGGGGGTGCTAAAATCGTGACTGACAGCAGCAGGAGAGAGAAAGTGACAGTGAGAAAAAGAGAGAAAGTGAGCAGAAAACAGGCCTACCTGATCCTCTCTTAGACACCACTTTCAGAGTGAACGACACAGAGAGACCAGTAAGCAGAAGCAGCATAGGAATAAGAGCTGTCATCTTCACCTCCTCCAAC
Organism: Pygocentrus nattereri; assembly: GCF_015220715.1. NCBI lineage: Eukaryota > Metazoa > Chordata > Actinopteri > Characiformes > Serrasalmidae > Pygocentrus > Pygocentrus nattereri. The sequence continues at coordinate 35,847,633 of NC_051216.1, forward strand.
CTGCAGAGCAAGAGAGAGGGTGAGAGAGAAACAGAGAGAGAGAGAGAGAGAGAGAGAGAGAGAGATAGAGAGAGAAGCAGAAAAGAAAGAGACAGAGAAAACGAGAGAGATGGGTTATGCATCATTCAGGTAGCTTGTTTCCACCAAAATGCCGCACTCCACTGAAAGACAAATCTGCTTTCCTGTAGGGTTTTAGTAGAAACAGGAAGTGAGCTTTCAGCTGCGGAATACAGGAGGGCTCAGACAAGGACGTGCCAGAGTCGACCCGTTTTGCACACAAATCTCTGAGACGTGAGTGAGATGAACGCACGGGGTTTAGAGACTCTGCTGCGTCATGCTGAGTTCTTGGTAACAGACCTAAGCAGGTCACTAGAAAGAAAGGACGGTAGGATCTCTCTGCTTATTAAGTGGCCATTTCAGCGCTCATGCTGCTACATGAAGCATCAAGCACTGAGTGATCTCAGGTCTTGACATTGCTTCATAGCACTGGAGCTATTTAGAGTTCTTGTACCATAACATCCCTCTAGTTTGCTCTAAAACTGGTTTAAACATTAAAATGTTGCAAGCAGGTTTTTAGTATGTTCTCCTAGTTATTACCATGCACTCTGGTGATACCATACAAGAATAACTTCTGATTCCCTAAAGAACCTCTTTGCATCTTCACATCTGCAGAACACTAGAAAACTAACCAAAAATCACATAAAAGAATAAGTCCTGGCTGAAAGTTAGACTTTTTTAAATACAGGCTGACCTGAGAGTAAGACCCTGGCAAAGTTTCCGTGGAAGCCTTCACACAGTCAAATTCTACATATTTTTTTATAGATTAAGCTGCTAAACAGTTCTTCAAAGCAGTGCCATAGAAGAACCACTATTTGTTCTCTATATTAAAAAAAAAATTCTGCAAATGAGAATTTGAAGGAATTTTTTTCAGAAAGAAAATTCTTTTTGAAAATCCTACTATAACAACGTACTGAGTAGGCTCTGATTAAATACAGAGCAGGTGTGTGTATTTGTATTTATGTGTGCTCAGTGTGAAGACAGCAAAGAAACCAGAAATAAAGCATGCTTAACCATTACCATATAAAATGTGCTTCCCTTTAAAGTCCATGAACTGGGCTGAAATACAAACTAGACAGCAAAAAAAAAAATCATTGTACCAAATGTTGAACAAATTTTGACCAACAATCAGAGGTAATGGTAACAATAATTCAGTCCATGCAATCAAGATACAACAAACTGCAGTCTTTAAGAACCAAAATAAATGTTTATATGTTTGCTGTTCATCTAAATTATGAAAACCTGAACAAATGGAGTGGATTGGGCTTTCCAAACAGAAACTGTTCACCTCCACAACTGTTATGCAGTTTATATCTCTAAGTAGAGTAACTTGTCACTCTCTATTCACATTTCCTCTACACTGCCCTCAGTATACAGTGCTGCTCAGCAGATCTAATTAATCATTAACCACGAGACAGGTGAATGAACTCTCCAGGGGCTTTAATATTTAAAGTGTAAAAGCTGAGGCAAGAATGTTACGTATTTCTCTAAAGTCACTTTGTAGCTGCCTTTCTAAGAACTGAAACAAAGAAATAGGAGAGCAAGGAGAAAAGATGATGCAATTTATGCATGTAAACTACAAAGACATACAATGCAAGGTTTGATAACTTTCTCAACGTATTTTACATTGTTCAAGTTTTGAAATAAATCTGGTATAAAAGTGAGAGGGATTCATGAAATCTCACTTAATCTCAGTCTAAAGAGAAACAGAAAAACAAAATACACAGCAGCAATAAATATTCTGTCAATGTTTCATTTTAACAAAACAATGTATAAAAACATTTTATAGGTGAAAGAAACAACGTCCTAAACTTTAATATACATTAATGTATTAATTTTATTCTGAATTTCCATTTTTATTGGACCCTTTCTAGGAAAATGTTTATAATGTTAACAGCAGCTGCCATTTTCAAATATTAAACATTAGTTAAAAGCAGTGGTGGATGAAGTACACAAACCATGTACTTGAGTTCAAGTAGAGATACCCAAGGTAAAATATTACTCCAGTAAAAGCAGAAGTTCTTCCCTTTAGACCTCTAATTGAATAAAAGTACAAAAGTATTTGCCTTCAAATGTACTCATCGAAAGTAAAAGTACTAAAAGATTAATTATGACTCTGATGTCCTTTTAGCATTTTTTGTAAGAAGACCCTTGCTTCATGAACTCATTTTAGGTGAAACTACTCCAGCGTCACTTTTGGTAAAACAATCTTTTAATAGAATGTCATTAATTGGTCTGACCCTAGTTTCTATTAAAATTATCAAAGCACAAAACACTGAAGGCAAACAGTTTCCATTAGGTGTAACCGAGTGGCTCTGAACTAGACAAACTAGCCAACTAGCCAAAACAAATTTACTATAAAATGAAAGTGGTTGTATAAATTCAGAAAAAACATGCGTCAGTCACGACTGAATATCTGTACATATTTCTATATTGTGCTCTATTTACACAAAGTTAGGTTAGTTCCATCATTTATGTTGAATAGACTCTACCAAAATATTACGCTGCTGCACTGATGCTGAACCGTTGCACTGGGTCGGTATGACCAACAGGTCAAAACAAAGTCAAAACAAAGTGGACGCTGTGCCCTAATTAGTGTTTTTGATTTACGCTTCTTTCATTTTTATGTGTTACGTTTTTATACACACATAAACAAAAGTAAGATATTTGACTTTGAAATGTAGTGGAGTGAAAGTAAAAAGTCGCCCAAGATGGAAAAACTTCAGTAAAGCACAGATACATGAAAAAAGTACAGAAACAAATTACATTTACTTAGGTATTGTCCACCAATGACTAAAAAGGTCTTATCTATGACAGTGACACTGTATTAAATTTGATAAATACTTAGTTACTAGTTATTCTCCCGAATTCAAATACAAAAATGACAGCAGGCTACTGTATTTTTATAAGGACTTCTAAGTTCAAGACTGACTTGCCCTAAAGCAATCATGCATGGTTTTTAATAGCACATGCCACACACACACACACACACACACACACATACACACTTTGGGGAGAGTTAACTTGCCATATAGTAATGCTGAAGTAAGCATTAACTAACAGTTAGCTAGCAGTCGAAACATGAAAAGAAAGCCCAGTCTGACACATGGCAAACTTAGTTTCATTTTCACATAAATGACTTCTTTCTTCAGTAGTGTTTGAATGACACGTGCAAAATGTTAATGTGTGTAAAATATTATTATCTGTAACTTGGAAAATCAGCTTCCACTTAGTTTTTGTGTTTATTTAATTCCCTTCAAATTCATAGAACACATCGATTTCTGTGGACTACTGAAACTATTGACAGTTTACAGTGTCTACAAGTTACAATCATCAATGTCCAAGTGCACTGAATATCCAATTAGACATATGCATAGCACACAAAGCACAGATAATTAACTCACTTAAAATCACTATGTTTCATGAAACAGTGCAGTTCTTTTGTAAAATTTTTGTTTAAAAAGACTTTTATTTAATTAATTCATTATTTATTTTATTATGTTTATTTAATTATACAACTTTAAAAACATTCATATAGCATCTGGATTAGGTTACAGTTATGTTTTTTAACTGGTAATCAGAAATGATAAACATTTTGGACTGACTACAATCACAGAGGTGTTGGAATCAGTGACTGCATGATATATACATAGTACATAGTCACTGGTTGCAACATGCAACAGGATGTCACCTGAAAACACACTAGGACGTCATGTGATCTTCCTGTTCTGGTTAATGTGAACCCTATATTCACATGATGGAAATGTTATAGTAAAGCAAGTCTAACCCCCTGTAAGGAATGAAAAGGAAACACTGAGAGGAAGCAATGTTCAAAGAAGAATTTGTTTGATTTAAGGCCATACTGGACAGTTCAATTACAATACAAATGGCATAAGTTCAGTTAAGGACCATTAAACAAAGATACCAAGTAAGAAGAAATATTTGGTGAACAATGGATTGGGTTACACATATACAGGACTGTATATAAGAATATAGCAGATAAGAACGTGAGCACAAAGCAGGATTACAACTTCAAGTAACATACACTACTTGTAGGGATAGGCAGTCATGAAGCTCATTCAACATCATGACACAAGAGGGATGTTCATTAAAATTTCTGGGGTAAGGCTTCTCATCACAGCTGGAGGGCATGCCTATGCAAGTATATCCAATGTAGTCAAGCAGGACCAGTTGCCATATACATTTAAATCTAAAGATTCACAAATGGATAAATTTAATGAACTATTGCAATTCATCCTTATTTAGCAGTATTTCCTCTTTGTGAAGCTAAAGAACTATGCTGGAAACTAGATGTGCAAGGATTCCATGCCAGTAGACTCCTCAATCACAAAGGAAAATATACAACACTGTACGGCAATTATACATTTAGAATAAAATTCAAAGAGCTGATTGTTTAGTAACTCATAATGAACACAGGAGCTTTACAGGGTTTACGTGCTGCTCTCTTTCTCTTGTTCTCTCTCTCTGTATATGTTCTCTCTAGCTGGCAGTCTCTTTAGGGGCCTTATCATCACTCACCCACACAACACCTAAGGGTAGTGGAGAAAGAGAAGACTGAAGAAAGAATGAAGAAACACACATTACTGTTAGAATTGGTTCATCTATAGCAAAGCCAAAATAACAGACACCCAAATCTTCTGATATCAACTGAAATAAGCAAACGATTTCGGCTTTCATCTTGATCAGCTTGATAGAAGTATCAAAAAGTTCTGAATGGCCCATATTCTACATTTTTTGTGGTTTGTGAAGCATATTTTTTCCACTAATGTCCAGGTGAAGCTGTTGTGTATACCAAGAACAGTCACAGTTCATTTTACATGACCATCTTCGTTGCCTTTTTCTTTTAGGCCCTGTTTGCACCTACCATGCATCCTGGATGATCTAGTATGAATAGAGTGCAGTGTGTCTTGGAGACAGGTTGTGATCCAATCGCCCAAACTACCTTCAGAGATGGTCAAAGATGTATATGACTGCAACCTTCGTAATATAAATGTGAGATACATTTAAGACAAATGAATGCCAGGTGTAGATGGCTATACTTCTCACTGCCCACTTGTGATTAGATCACTCAAGGTGGACGTTAAAGTGTCAAATGTAAACAGGGCCTCATGAATATACAAGCTGTTTTTGTCACTGCAATTTTAAGATGGATACATACAAAATACCTCTCTTCTGACTGGCAAACCCTTCAGTCAGCAAACACTCCAGATTGACATGTATGGAACAAGCTGTGAAGTTTGGGCTGAAATAAATGCAGGAAAAATAAACTTCACTCTGAATGTTTGAATCCTTCATTCAGCACAGCTGGATTGTGTGCCTATGCAAGCATATCCAAAGTAGTCAAGCACCGCCAGTTGCCATATATACTTAAATCTAAAGATTCACAAATGGAGAAATATTGATGAAATACTGCAATTCATCTTTGTTTAGCAGTATTTCCTCTTTGTGAAGCTAAAGAACTATGCTGGAAACTCAGCTTAATTACACTGTATAGCTGTCCCAGATCTAGATGTGCAAGGATTCCATGCCAGTAGACTCCTCAACCACAAAGGAAAAATACAACACTGTACGGCAACTATGCATGTTGCAATGATACACTTTCTTTGCTTAAAGCCAGAAACAGCCCAATATTTAACTGTTTTCTTCTTCCACTCTGCTACAGTATCTACAGTGACAACACTACTTATCGTGTCAGTGTGAATGGGTGAGTTAGACTGTTGTATGCTGAATGGGTGGTCATGGTTAAAGACCCCCTGCACTCAGAAATGTGATTTGTAAATGGTTGACTCCTTTCTAATGGCTTATTTTATCATAATGCGATCCACCATCACATCTTTTAGCCTACGATCCAATGATTTCCGATACCTCAAAATTAGCTGTGATGTGCTTTGACTCAGTTTGATACTGGGGTCTACAGTTGATATGATATTGTGGCATCAGAGCACCCTTAGTTATTTCAGTTTAGTTATTCTGTCCAGCAGCAGTTAGCCTTTTCTCGTGGGGACTCTTATTTTGTTGCACAGGGCTGTGTGCCGAGGTAGACAGAGTGAGCCTAGCACAGGGGTAAAATAATCCTCCTTTACAGTAAAAGAAAGCTTTGCTGAGCATTCTAACACACAGGTCTAACACAGTTTTAACAATAAATGGTGTTAAGTGCCTGAGTTCATATAGAACTGCTATTTCACTTACCTTTAACCCTGAAGATAATATAGCTATAGAAAATATAGCTATAGCTATAAGCTATAACTGAGCTAAAGCTTAAAGAAGAGCAAGTGTGAATATAGGATATTAGCACATATTTACAGCCAAGGTGGTAAAATGTTAATTCAATAAAATGGACATAAAGTGTTGTACCTGCAGAAGTGGTTTGATTTTTTGTTGAAAGGCAAAATGGCTCTAGTTAACATTTGGGTTGCTGACACCTGGCCTAGCAGTCAACAGAGCAGCTTAGCCAGCCTGCCCCGAGAGCCGATCGCTAGCCTGAGCCTGATTGGAGGTTTACCTTTGTTTTTCTGTGCCATTTCAGAGTTGCCCCATGCCACAATATAATGAAATTTCACAAAATCAAGCCACTAGCTTCAAGGTGAGCTGACAAGTTTATGGTATTACCTGAGTATCGTAATTCACACATATGTTATTATCTATACAAATGTCTTGTCTGTCTGTCTGTTATCTTGTCTAAAATCGAAATGTTTCCACACCCGTGACTTGTTACCAATGGGAGAGAGTAAAGCCTTCTTTTTTTTCAGCTGCTACTGCTCCGATCTCTAGTAGATTGCTGCTACATCATTAGGAGCTTTAATGTGAACACAAGCAAGCAAGACTTTGTTGGGACTGCTACAAGATTAAAGTGCATACTGCCACATACAGCATAGCCCACAGAGAGTAATCATGCATATAATATTGGAACAGGTGGGAAATAAGAATCACATTGACGATGCTGGACCATTTGTTATTTGGTTGATGCATGGATACAGATCAATGGATTGTTAGATTAATGCTTCATATCATTACATAGATTGGTTTTGGTGTCATATGCTACCACAGCACAGAGCTCACCTTTTTCTTTCCCATTTCTTTCTCAGTGCATCTGAAAAAGTGATTTGTGGGTGGCTACATAACAACTTAGTTTAGTTCTCTACTGCCCTCATTAGTACTAGAAGCTAACAGTAGCTTAGCGAGAAGTCCTGGCAATTTCTAAAAACATTTAGCTTAATGTTTCCTAGTTTTAAAAAAATGTGATTATCAATTATATTAGCCCTGGCCCCCAACCACCTTGAGCTCTGACCTACTTTTTATTCTATTTTTAGTTCATGTGCTTTTGTAACATTAACTTTATTAATTAACATTACATTTATTGAAGTCTTTACTAAAACTCACATAAAAAATAACATACTGAGTACTTCACTATTTAATGGATATTACTGCAAACATTCCTGAGCATTCATGAGCTTATTCTGGTGTAGATTTGTGGCGACTTGTGTGCATGAGAAACTTCAGACTGCGATGTCCAAATCCATCTCTGCATGCTTTACGTCTTGAAAAAGACATTTACATTGTTATACTGGAGTAGCTCTGGAATTCAGCAATAGATGTTTTGGAAAACCAGGTTGTATTATAATTTCACAGTTACATAATTCAACTGACCATCATAGCACTTAAGATGTACAGAACAAAAACTGCAAAATTTACTCAGATAGTAAATCACACATGCCAGAGAATTTACTCTACCAAAGCATAGCAGCATTTAAAGGCCCAAAAATAACACAATGTAAAAGCAATATAAAAGCAGCGTAACCTATGTTTTCATATATGGACCTGATAACTCAAAGTACTTTTGCCCCACTATCTTCATTTGCACCGGGGACTAGCATTAGCTTACTGAGAAGGCTAAACACTTTCATACCGTACCAATTCTGGCTCTCTGAACCTCCACTGATGCAAATTTAGTGAATGTGCTGTTTCTGATTTCCTCAGTCTGTTCAAACATAGCGACAGTATGCAGGGCTGTGGAGATAATGGGTCGGGTTGGAAAGGAGGAGGGGCATGGGAGAATTTACAATTTGCATAATCATGTATATTTGTAGCTCTTCACATTGTTAATAAGGATTTAGAATGGCCCTATTCCATTTCTAGTACTTTGTTATAAAATACATTAAAAAAATGTAACAGTTAATAATTCAAAACAGATTAATTTGTTGCGGTTATTAATATGAATGTAAAATATGAATTTAAGTGTCTGTAAAGTGTAAAAAAAAACAAAAAAAAAACACCTGGGTGCTAAAAATTGTGGCCAGAACTGCAGCCTACAAATGGCTGTAGTGCTGGTGGAAATAAGAACCGAACTGCTACATCTTCCTCTAAGCAAAACAAAGGAATTTCTGCCAAAATCCCAAGCCAAGAACGACACAATACATAACCTCTTCACATAGACACACACACACACACACACACACACACACACACACACACACACACACACACACACACACACACACAAACACACACACACACACATTAACACACACACAGGCATGTTGGCAGGTACAGCTGTGGATGATTGATGTGGTGATTTCATGTTTTAATCCAATTTAAACTCTCCACAGCCCCGAGCCTGACAGTGAACACATTTACCATGCAGTAAATAGAACAGTGCCTCTAGAGGAACACCACTGCATTATGAACTCTCTCTCACACACGCTTACACACCCAGCACAATAAAACACACACACATACACACATGCATAGTCAAGGACAATCAGGCTCTTAAAGCACAGACCATGAAGCAGCAGACAGTGTCCACATTGAGAGCAATCTATATGACAGTCCACAGGGGATGACTGAGAGAGTGAGAGAGAGACAGAGGGAGAGAGAGAGAGAGACTTTTGCTGGCCTACATTATTTAGTGTGCCAACTGCAGCTTCCTCAAGCCAGCCAAAGGCATACTCCAATCTGCCACATATCAACACTGCTACAGGCTAACAGTGTGTGCATGTGTGTGTGCATGTGTGTGAGCACTATCATGTGGTAGTGTGGACACTGCAAGGTTAACTGAACCACAGAAAGTGATAGAATTAATATTTACCAATAATATTTTTCCAATGTTTCTCAGCAACAGTGCTTAGGGATTCCTGTACTGCACTATTTTGCGTTTCTGCTCCATATCCATCACACATGCTTCACTTCATTAGCTAACAAGCAAATCTATCATGAGAAAACACAAGAGCTTGCATGGACAGGCTTATCCAGGGTTTGGAACTGAGGACTGAGTATTGTTGTTATAACTGTTTTTCAAAAGCTTTTCTTATTGAAAGTGTTAATTACTACTTTAAAGTGCCATATTCTACCTGCTCAAATTACTTCTATTACTGTTAAACTTCATTACCTGCCGGTAAAGCACTTTGAACTAATACTGATTGAGGTGACATTACTCAAATATTGAGAGCGCTATCTGGATATTTAGTAGGTTTACTTGTAGGAACGCATAGAAAATGTGTTTTGCTCGTATATGTGAGTAAGTACGTTATAATATACTTATTTACTTTGAAACAAGTCTCTAAATTTGAGCATGTTGCCAGCACTCTTAAATAAGATGGTTCTACATGGGTTTTTAGTAAAGGGAATGGCTCTACTCATAATCATGATTATATATAAAACCATTTCACGCGTAAATGGTTCTTTTCATGGTAAAATGGGATGTTGTATGTGGCTGTATATAGAACGTTTTTGAAAATTGTTCTGTATAGTACAGAAAAGGTTCTTCTATTGTTATGATGTCAGGACTGTAGCAAGAGAACTGTATTTGGTGCTATATAGAACCATTTTCAGAAAGGTTCTATATAGAACAATATATAAATAGATACATCCACCAATCTGAGGAACCATCTCATCATGAAACAAACCATTTAAGCATGACATGGTTCTATATAGCACAGTTTTAAATAGAACCATTAGAACAGAACCAAATAGAACAGAGTGAAGGACACGACGTTGAGGATGTGACTGAGAAGGCGGAGATAATGTGGCTGTATCACTAACTAGGCTATCTGTGCTAGCTGATGTTAGCCAAGTAAACTGAAACATTGAAAAGATATTTCACTAACAAATAACATTTTGGCACATTGTCCACTGAGGTGTCTGTGCATGAATTCTTACAGATAATAAAATATCAAAACGAGTTCTAGAAATCTACTATAATTAATGTTATCATTATTGTTGCTGTTTTCATTAGTTTTTTCTCTGAAGTACCTTTATAATAAACCTTTATTATTTATTACCTTCCATGATATGGACCCTTCAATTGCTCATAAAATCTTGCCAATTTTAAAGCTGCACCATTACTTAGCATCTGCCAGGGCAGCAGACCCAATAGTAAATTAGCTGGCGTCACTCTCCTGCACAATGAAACTGTGTGTAACAAATGTGGCTTTTGTTGCACATTGTTGCAAAGCTCATAAGTAAAGAAACAAAGCATGAATGCATAAGGCTAGCCATTTATTCAATTTTAGCTTGTATGATGAGCCACAATGAGCACGGCAAATTTTAGACACATAACCTTCATTACTAAATTTACTGTAATATTTTTAAAGTACATTTAGAAGATGTTGGCACGGTCATATAAAAAAAGTCACATTTTAACAGGAGCTGAGCCGTGTGTGTGTGTGTGTGAGTGTGAGTGTGTCCATTGGTGTGTCTACTGAAGCCGCTTTCACACTCTTCACACTTCACTGATCTGGTTAACAAGGGACCCCTGGGTCTATCACTCAATGCGCCACTGTACTGATGGTGATTAATTATTTAGTGATGCGCACGCCTCTAACCACCCAAACATACACAAACACACACAGGTGCTCAGGTGCCAAAACAGAAGGAATACAACAGCAAAAAATCCCAAGCAATGTGATGGGATGAAGATGAAAGAAAGTATCAACACTCATGAATGAAATCTTACAAGGCAGAAAACGACACACGGCAAGCGGGGGAAAAAGCCAGATGTTAACAGGCCCTTAGCCTAAGGCTTCCTTTGGAGTTGAGCTTCTTTGCTGGCTCCACTTCAATTTGGATTCTGAGTTATGGCACCTCACCTTCCACTGAGCACCTCTACATGATCGCCTGCAGTCAACACAGCATTCACCAAACATGTTGTTTTCTAAAGAAGCTTTAGTTCTAAATCGCAGGACGATACTGTCCTAGCAATAAGACAATAATTTATTGTAATTGTAGTAAATTACATATCAATAGGTCTTCTGAACATATCATGGACATTGTCTATAGTGAGTAACTGTATGTATCATATAAAGGTTTAGACTAATCATGAAGAGCCTGTAAACAATAACCAGTGTGCAAAATCCAAGCTGCAAAATCTGCAAGGTAACTGACAAGTAGCTGACTGTATGACATCCTATCACACCATTATCTTTTATTATTATTGCCATTATTTTTTTTTCCAGAGATCAGTCTCAGACCAGTTTCAGTCAAATACAAGTGTTTTCATTTTTCAGCATCAGGAAAAAGGCAGAAAATATGTATTACAGAAAATAACACAGGTGTTGCACACTAGTTAGACGTCCCATTTTCTCAGTATATTTCAAAAATATTTACTTCAGGTCTGAAAACTGAAAATCCATACTTGTACTTAATGGCTTTTTTAATTAATAAAGGAAGGGTCTCTGACTTTTGCACAGTGTATTAAAGTGTAAAATGACAATAATACTCATGTTTTACTATTTTGCAGGTCCCAAATTTTAAAGTTAAAGAAAAGCAAAATAGCCTGATATGTATTGTTTGCCATTATAAAAATGTATTTATTGCAATGTTATATTATTGTTATATTATATCCAAATCTGGCTCTGAAAGATTGATCACTACAAATTTGTATATATGTGTGTGTGTGTGTGTGTGTGTGAAGCCCATATCCTCAATTCACCTCAGACATTCTGGCTTAATTCAGTCAATAAAGCCATTTATGACACGGCCAAACACCCACTGACACACATGCACACAGGCATATGTTCAGATGTTCATGCTTTTAAGTGCACCTCCTAGTCTCACAAAACATCTGTTGCTGCAGTCCCAAAGGTTCATTTTACTCAATGGCTCATGTGTGCTGACGTTCGCACAGGTGTCTGCCTACATACTTGAGCGTAAATTGCACGTATGCGCCAGAATGCAGCAACCAAACCAGGATGTATGGAAAATGAAGAGGAAGTTCTTGAATTTGCCTCTTTCTCCCTCTAAAAATGCTTAGTTCACTGAGTAATACATAATATTTGATATAAGATGAGTTACATAAAAGGTTGTAAGGCATCACTTCTCCTGCCAGCCAATGTTTACATGCATCTTCACACAAGTAGAAATCTATAGAATTATACTGTTAAGTTGAAATTTTAAAGAAGCTTACCAAATCAGAACTATTCACAGTAGTGGTGAAAGCTCAGGACTAGGACTTTCTCTAACCTATTTGTAACTAGCAAAGATACCTTCTCTAAATAGACAAAGCACGTTTTTTGTAAGTCGCTCTGGATTAGAGCGTCTGGTAAATGCTGTTAATGTAAATGTAACTGTGAATGTGATAGGAAGTAGTAATGAAAGGGGCATTTAATGCCTCTAAAAGCTACATCACAGAAAATTATTACATGAAATGGTTATGATTGTCTGTTTAACGCCTGAGACATGGTTTTACAATAGTTTTAAGAGAAGGTATTGGCCTACAACTTCTTTTGATTGCGAAATAAAACTTTTGTTTGTTTGTTTTGTTTACCATTACCAACATTAGACATGTCTAGGCTCACTAGTTATTCTGATAAGTAATAAAAATGAAATAGTTATATCTGCGATATACACATTGTGCCTTTGGTTCCTATAACCACCATAGTAAAGAAATCAGAGACGGAAACTTTCTTTACAATCCACCATTTCAACATCAAACCGCTCTGAATGACTTTGTTTCTATCTCAACAACTGAATTATGCAGAAATGTTAAAGAAACTGGTGTAAGTCCCCCCTTTGAAGGGTTACTGGTTAGAGAAACCTATGATTTCTTTAAAGTGGTGGTGATTGCAATGTGGTTGTGATGTCTACATAACAAAAATAGCCATTTTATAAACTTTTCAATACTAACAATTAATCCCCATGTTTCTTCTGAGCTTTAATAGTAATGTTGATTATGACAAAGTAAAAAAATACATTTTTATACAGACTATTCTGCCTTACAACACCCTGCATGTACCTCTCCACCATGAAAATACCTTTTACAATCAAAACTATCATAAAACAATGTCTCAGCCATAAGGCAGTGTAATTATAACAATTTTATGTAAACACTTCTGCGAGAAGGATTTTTGAGGTATTAAACTCTTCATACATTGGCTCCTATCACCACAACTGTACAAAATTCTGACTCAGGATGTTTCTCTAGAACAGACCATCTCACATCAAACCAGACTAAATGACTGTTTACATATTAAACATTAAGTTATGCAGAAGTTTTGAAATACTGGTGGCATTCCCCTTTAAGAAAGTGACAGAGCGTGCATGAGAGATTACTCCAAAAGAGCTGAACCAAAAATGGTGAAATCAGGTGCAAGCAGGTCCAGCACTCTGACAGAGGACACACACATACACACACATATCATCTAGGCCTAAATAAAAGCCTGTATGGCACCGTGATTAAAAGCTAATGGCTAATCCAGCAAAGAATCAGACAATGACAATGAGGTTACTTACCACACAGACACTCCAGACTGAGAAAGCAACCTGTCTCTAACAGTGCAGCTATTTTAACACACTCCTCAACCGCAGCACAACTGCCACACTTTCAGCAGCCAATTAGACATTTCCCTGTGTGACCTGCTGTATCTGGAGCTAGCCAATGAGACGTCTAGTTACTGCAGTGATTGAAATGTCAGGGTAAACAAAGCCATGTGTGCAGTATGTGCACACACACACACACACTTTTTTCACACCTCTGGATACAAATATACTTGCAGTTAAGTCAACATATGAAATTGCATTGTCGCCCCCGGAGGAGTGATGGTGTAACAAAAATTAGGTCATACTGTTTTTCATCTCCACCAAAGTCCTCAAAGGTAACAATGAGTCTGACATTTGTCTCGCTACAAATAACCTTTTTAGGGTTGTTACACCTCTCACAGTCCTTTTGGTACCTAGTATTAAAACATACATGTCTGGAAATTAATTTCATCTTATCTGAATATGTCTAAATCAATTGCTTGGACATTCACTGCTTAAGCTCATACAGTCAATTGTCATTTTTAAGAACATTTTAGCTCCAAAATTATGTCAACACTTGTATTATGTAATAATGCTCTGAGATAATCTGATCTACATGACCTGCAACAGAATTCGTTACGATGTCCTAAGCATTACCTGGACACATCAGGATGTTTGCATTAGAAGCTGGGCTGATTTCCCAGTTTGATTCCAATTTGATAGACTTGCCTTGATTTGCTTGAGAAGGATGCAACACTATGTTTCCAAAGGTTTGTAGGCACCCCTTATAATTAATGCTATTTCAAAGTTCATCCATTGCTGACACAGGGATTCAATTGCAAGCACATAAGCATAAAAAACTCAAATATTATACAAGACTGTAGCTCACCCACCGTTGAGGCTTAGGCCACCATGCCCAGTGAAAAGGGTCAGCTAGAAGGTTGTAAATTTCCCCAGCACTGGGCTTTGGTGGTAATGCAACTGCATTATCTGAAGTGAATGAGCACCACGAGTGACAAGATTTAGAGTTGCATTTGTGATGTGGAATTAATCACTTATCATCAGTACCTAACCTCACTAAAACAATGAAATCAAATCCTCAACATCTGTTGGAAAGCCATTCTAGAATAGTGCAGACTGTTATTGCAGCAAAGACAATTGCAAACTTACTCTTAACTAAACATGTAAATGCAATTTGTATGCTAAAGATTCAATTATATACAGCATACTTTGGGTCCACATTTAAACACAGGGTTATACTAGGAGTGTTCTGAGTGTATATGCATTGCCTGTCAACATTTTGGAAAACTTTTCAAAATCTTTTTAATAAAGCTGAGCAGACTTCCCTTGCTGGTTTGCAATAGTTTTTTATGTTAACCATGACAAACTTTAAGTATCACCCCTATAATTACTCATGACAATATTTGTGACAGTACAATTTCAGTTGTGACAGATCAATTCAGCTTTGAGCCACTATATGCTTTTAAAATAATTCAGAAAAGCAAACAGCCAAATCATTATTTCACACTTCAAGAGCAAGTAGTTAAAAAACCCATAAGGACATGGGGAAAATTAAACAAAAAAAAAAAAAGGGGGGGGGGGGGCGGATCAGGCATACATGAGCTCATAGTATGGTCAGTAAATAAAATCAAAGAATTTCCAAACAAAATACCCTAGATGAACAATGAAAGGTCTGTCATGTTGGCTAGACAAACTAGATTTCCCACTTTTTTCTCCCAGCTCTTTTTGGGACTGTATGTAGTAAGTCATCTGTTCAAGGAGGTGTAGTTGTTTAAGGCAGACACTAAAACAGTGGTTCTC
This sequence comes from Pygocentrus nattereri, assembly GCF_015220715.1. Classification (NCBI taxonomy): domain Eukaryota; kingdom Metazoa; phylum Chordata; class Actinopteri; order Characiformes; family Serrasalmidae; genus Pygocentrus; species Pygocentrus nattereri. The sequence goes on from NC_051216.1 coordinate 35,863,263, forward strand.
AGTCCTGTTCATGATGCACCACCATCCTGTGTTATAGTGTTTTTCTTGCTCTAACACATGTAGTGTATCTGAGAAAAGGCAAATGTTGTGAACAGAGGAAAATGTACAGAATAGTGGCACTCCAGGATTTTTCTGATTAAATAACAGTGAGAATAATTAGAATTTTAAAAGAAAATAGTGTCTGCAAACTAACAGGCATTATATACCAACAATACTGTACAAAATTCTTAGGTATCAGTATTTAGTATATATATATACCCAGAATAAATTCATAAAGGTTTAAATAAAATGATCTTTTTTTAACATCACAATTTCAAAGAGAGCAAATTTCAAATTACAAGTCCTTCAATTTTAACTAAATTAAATCCTACATTTTTCATTGTTCTCATTATTCAAGTTTTAAGTGGAGAAATGTAACTTAATAATGCAGACCTTGTGAACTGGCTAACAGGGCACATTACATTCAGCATTATAAATGCATGTGCTTCTTGGTCAGCAAATGGCATGGAGCTACATTTAAAGGAAATAACCACAATTAACTTGCAATCATAATTTTTCCACAAATTTGTTTAACCCTGAAACTAGGTACTGTATATTAACTGTAAACACTAAGTCTTCTCAAAGTGGAAATGGTTAAGCTGACATACTGACAGACATACAATCAAAATATCAATGGTTGGCTTATTTGTGTTTATTCTATTTTTTTAATAAATGCTTACTGCCAAGATAAATGATTTTACATATAACTGTCTTTGTTATGTTTTTCTACATCATTTCCCTACATTATCAGGCAACACTCTTCAGAACTAATGGGCCTTGTTTACTTTGTTGAATATAATGCAAAAACTCATGTATACATGTTTTTGTTTTTAAAATAGTTCATTAAAAACTTACAACAGAGGAAAGCATATTTATTTGGTGATGCCATGATACAACATGGTATTTTGAAAGAATCATTTGGACTGCATTTAAATCTGATGGAAATGAGCATATGCCTGATCATGATTTTAATGCAGAAAAGGAAGTTGAATAGTCTCCCTGAAGACACCCAGGCTAAATTAGTTACACATACACACACTTCCCTCTTTCTCTTTTTCTTTCTCTCTCTTTCACACACAGGCACACAGGCACAAAAAGCTTCAATACTATTCAGGAGAAATCAGTCAAGGCTCTGACAGTTTGTCAGCTCTCAGTGAAAGAGAAAGTGACAGTGAGAGGGAGGCCCAAGCCAAAATACTTGCAAACAGATTACTTGTCAGACTTCATCAACAACCAAGAACAGTAAGGTGTGAGCCAATGTGTGTGCATTCATAACTAGGGGTTTGAGTATATTTGTGTGTATATAGAAGACATATTGTGCAGAACAAATAGAAACAACAGACTGTATCATACAGTACAGAATGTAGAATGAGTTTTCAGTGACAGACCAGTAAAGAGCCCCGAAGCCTCCAAAACTTGCCACCTTATGTGCACTAGTACACTAGAAGTACACACAAAAAGTAACACACACACACACACATGCTCAAGGTTGGCCCACTTCTACTTCTAGAAGTGGGCTCCCTCCTAAGGCAGCTGATTCCTGACATGAGACTTATAGAATTCCCATTTCTCGCAACAGACATCCAATCAATGGGTTTCTTCTCCGATTGTCAGTCAATATCTTTTCTTCTGAGGCGTGAATCAATGGGCTTCTGGGCAGGGGCCATTCCCAATCTCAGTTCGCTGACCACAGGAACCACTCATTACCCAGTCGAGAACTGGCAAGAGAAATGAACCCCTCTGCACTCACATCAACATTCAGCACTGACTGACAGTGAGAAATGAATGTATTGTTTCTATCATTTAATTGTCTACCTTTTTTAATGCTCTCTCTCTCTTTCTCTCTCACAATGCTAACTTCAATGGTGTGGGAGTACAAGCTTTATAATGAGGGCTTTCCCACCACATATTCTTTTCATTACACATACACACTTAAATACACACATAGGCACATTATTGACATTGTATACAGTAAAGTGGTCCCTCAGAAAGCCCTTGGCCTCAGGAGTGTGTTTCATTATCCCTGAAAGGCAATCCAGCTCATGTCATACATGGAGCACAGAAGCGCGCAAATACACAAAGATAGTTGGGTATTGAAAGATTTCTTTCTATACAATACAAACAGCATCACAACACAGGGCACGCAACACTGTACATACAACAGTTGGACAACTAATACAGTAATACTATGGCACAATGTAATCATATATTCTTTTTTGATATCAATACTGATGCTAAAACATTAATACTGGCTGATACCGGTACTGATACAGTATTTTTTTTAAAATTCTAATCTTTAAAATGCTGAACTTTTCAAACAAACACCGCACTACAGAAAAAATACAGTCATCTGCCAGACATAGAACTGCAACAAACACTTGATAAAATTCAATAAATTGGATAACTGATAAGCATTGATAAGTATTCAAGAAGGGAAAAGACATCAGAATAACAAGTTCTCTACTTTTACAAGAATTTAATACAAAATACTAGCTTCTCACCTGCCAGCTCTACAAACACTAGACTCACTTGGCAGACTCACTTTAGTTCAGACTAAAATTTGCTGGCATAAGCATTAATCTTTTCCATCACTCTGGATTTGACATAATCATTGTTAGTTGCGTTGTGAGTGCTGCAAAATATACTTCAAAATCCGATTTGAGTGACCAAAGCGTCCAGACTGAGACATAAATGTAACTCTAAATGTAGTTTTTTGCTGTCCAAACCATCAAATGTCGATCTGAATACAATCTGGATATGCAAAAATCGGATATGAGCTGGCAGTCTGAACAAGGCCCTCGTGATTTGGTAGAGCCTGTGAGACTCTCCTAATTTCAGGTGACAGGATTGGTTTTAACTCCATATTCAATCAAAATATATTTCCTACTTATTCAGATTACTAGCAAGCTAGCAGGGTCTCAGTTGCTTGTATTACAGAGAATAAACCATCTTTTCCCAACTGCACTGGCAGTCAAAGCCAACATGGTAGAGTTTAGTGAAAAACAAAGTTATCATCTAGAGTGCAAATGTTTAAAAAAAATTTTTAAGTATTTAAAACAATATGAATTAGAAAAGGAAGAATAAATAAAAGGGAAAGGAATGTACTGTAATAATTAGCTACCTACTCATTGTTTTTCTGTTAAGACATACACCTGTAAAGTACACCTTTTCAATTGTACACCTGTTCAATTGCTTGTTAACACAAACAGCTAATCAGCCAATCACATGGCCGCAACTCAATGCATTTAGGCATGTAGAGGTGGTCAAGACAACTTGCTGAAGTGCAAACCGAGCATCAGAATGGGGAAGAAAGGTGATTTAAATGACTTTGAATATGGTTGTTGTTGCCAGACAGGCTGGTCTGAGTATTTTAGAAACTGCTGATCTACTGGGATTTTCGAGCACAACCGTCTCTAGGATTTACAGAGAATGGTCCAAAAATGAGAAAATATCCAGTCAGTGGCAGTTGTGTGGACAAAAATGCCTTGTTGATGTGAGAGGTCAGAGGAGAATGGGCAAACTGTTTCAAGATGATAGAAAGGTAACAGTTACTCAAATGAATAAACAAAATCTCTGAGGAATGTTTCCAACACCTCGTTGAAAGTATGCCACAAAGAATTAATGCAGTTCTGAAGGCAAAAGGGGGTCCAACCTCTTACTAGCAAGTTATTAGTTACCTAATAAAGTGGCCAGTGAGTGTATATAGCTACTGTTATTACACCACCTCATTTTCTTGACACTACTACAAACTATTTTTTCAGGTAGATTTATTATAAAATTGGATCACATTTGTTCTTTTTTCCCCCACCAACATCCATTAAAGCTTTTTCTGCTGTTATCGACCCAACATCGACCGCTGGATCTGTGCCATATCTAGTGATCAAGAAAAAGTGGAGGCAAATTTACAAATGTTGGAAAGACTGTTCCATAAATTGTGTTTGGTTGAGAGCTACAGCTGAATGTACTGCAGCAATCACTACATAACCTACACACACAATTTAACAAGATTAAAATAAGAAAGACTGTTCTGCTGTTTTGCACCAGGAGCTGGTCATACAGTTTGTTTGGAACAGAGTTGAGCCAACATTGTCTGAAGAGAGGTGAGGGGGTTAATGGACACACAGTGATGGTACTATTGGGCTCTACCAAGTAAAAGCTTCATAGAATACCTTTGTTCTATAGAATTTAGCAAACACAGCACAACCCACCCCCCACCCCACCAACTAACCAGAGAGGTAAAGAAACAAAGCTAATGTGATCTGAGGATGCTCTCTGAATGTAGTCACAGATTTTTCTGCCTCATTATTACAAAAACCCTAGTCTGCCAGCTAGGTACAGGCAGTAGGGAAACATTTAATTGTCCCAATTTAGCTTAAACAAGCTAACTGGCTGCACAGCTTTTTAGGCACATTCATCTTGGGAGCACTGGAGTAATTGCAATTTCATAGATTAGTCAAAAATTCTCACAGTTCCCATTTTAGAATTGCATCTGAGCTAGGTCTCTCTTACTTAGTTTACCCCTTAACTAGGTCATTGTCATTCCCTTCACCTAGGTCTCCCTTATCCCATGATGTCCCCCAGTCTGGGAGGGTGAGACCTAGAACAATGCTTTATCCTCTTTACTACAGATTGGCTGTGGCATTGCTGGGATTTGAAATCTTTATCTCCTGGTGATTGGGCAGTTAGGCAGCTATGCCTCTGAGGAGCTACAGGAACATGCTACATACTGGGTCCAAGAAAGAATAAAAATTTACACAGAGCAGTCGACAAAGGGCAGGTTGTGTATCATACTCATAAAACAGCATCAGTGCTTATATAAGGAAAGTTCCATTTCAATAAATGTATTAAAATAAAAAATGTAAAATTATGTTTTAGATTATTTTGCACATTCTTATGTGTTCTCATTTTTTTTCTATAGCCTTATGGCTTGTGAGTAGTACCCTATCATTAGGCCTAAAATACCACAGTCCGAACAATACCATAATCATCTGTGACCAGGTGCTTTGAAGCAGATACCAAAAGGGAATTTACCCTGACCAAATCTGGAAGGAGAGGGAAGGTGAGTAAACTTGAGTGCCTGTGTCATGCTGCTGTATTTGCTCAGACTCTCACCAGCTCCACTTCCACTCTGGCTCTGCCCACTCATAATTGCACACACCAGCTGCTTTGTTCTAGACTCATTAAACCTAGTATACAACCTCAATTGGTTGGCTTTGCTCCTTGCTCCATTTTTGTGCAGTCCTGAGCTGTTTTTTGTATCCTCTTGTGTTTTGACCACTTCTTCATATGTTCTTAGATTTTGAGTGAGGATTTGCCTAGTTTGTTCCTGCCTTCCTGTGTTCTGACTCCTGCCTATTGTGATGACTGTGAGTGTTGGACTGCCTCTAATAAAGCTTCCCAGCACATGCTTGCCAATGTCTCCTGGTCAATACAGCTTTGCAACTTGTATTGTTTAGTGTTAAAAAGTGAGATATGAAAATGTCTTGCCTAAACTTGGAAGGAGTGAGGCAACACTCCCTTTTGATTAACTCAAAAAAGCTTGGCTTCAATTGGCATATAATTTTAAGTTGCCCTCACGTTTTTATACACTTCAAGTTGCTGGATGAACACGCCGGATGGTAATGTAAGTTTGTAAAAGGAACTCATTCCACATAACTTTGAGCTTTTGTGGTGAACAGTGAATAGATGTGCAAATTGTCACCCTTAAATCTCCAGCAACATCTTGCTCATGAAGGCTATGGTTTCCAAACTGCATACACCATGCATTTTTACTGCAATTTTATGCAATTATTTCACTTGTGCAGAGCGGGAGGTCGCCAAGATGGTTGAGAATCATTGTCTTACATTCTGACTGACACAAAAATTTATATAGTAAGTCTTGTGGCCAGGGAAGACAGTGTTTTGGGTTCAGAAGCATTTCAGAAGTGTTATTCTTTGCTAAAGTGAATTTTTCAGCAACTTTAAACAGGTATAGCTGTTTTTTGATGATAGATACAGATTGTGGCAAGGCAATGGCCTTTGACTTACCACAGACCTATAAGGGTGAAGACCACCCAGTGGGATTATTATTATTCAGGCCACACAGGCTCAGGAATTCAGAATGCTGACAGGCACCTTTATATCATACTGGAAGATTTAAAAGAGTATTAAGCCTTTTCTAGGACTTTGCAGTGTCTGCTGCTACCCCAGTGACAGAGAATTTCTCACAAGCAAATGTTTGAGCTTGTGTAATCATTCTTTGCCATTTGATAATTTGGTTCTGATTGAATTCCTGATGAAAACTTGTTTTTGCCTTCTGATTGGATCCTTCTTTTCAGTCTGAAGGCCCATGTTTGCATGCTTATTATTATGGTGATATGTAAGGATTTTCATAATCCAAGAGAGAGTTGCTGTGGTAAAAACCCTCATATCCATAATCTTCATAACACCACAACTTCAGGCTGAAGTTCCTTCTGGGTTTACTGCATAGGACTAAGCAAGAAAGACCTTCATATCTAGTGAGTCAGCGGATGCTTCTACAAATTGCAATTTTATAAATGAGATGTGTAAGTGTTAAGAACCTTAACCTTTAGTGTACAGAACCGAAGCATGATGTCATTTTTTCCTAGTACCATACATCCAAGTCAAGGGCCTTAACATAAAACAGGAACATAGGGATGAATATTAGAACCCAGTATATTTCCAGGCTGAGTTTATCGTTAAAGCAAGCATGGTGGATTTAGTAACTGGAGAGCTTATACATCAGGGTCACAGCTGTTTGCTCAGCATTGCAGTTAGATGATTCAACACATCTTTTGGGTTGAATTAATTGGATGAGCAGAGACTTTACCTCTAAGTTAAATGAATTACAAAACTGAAATTCTTGTTCAGCATAAACTGAAAAACAAACAGAAAATTGGGAGCTAACAATGCGAGGTAACTAAGAAGCCTCCAATTAATTTGAATTATGTTGTTGTATTTCTTATGATGGATAATGTTTCTATTACATCCAACCCCACATTTGAATGCAGCATTTTTCTCGCCTATTTGCTGAGTCCCGAGTCCCATTGCCCTGGGCATTAGGCCACAAGCCAGCAAACATGGCTCTTCGGCACAGTTTAATAAGGCATCTACTGCCGCTGGTGATGGCTTATGCTAGTGAGAGCACTTTCTTTGAGTGCACTTTCTATCTAGAAAGCTGACAGTGGAAAAGTGGTCCATCTCCAAACTAACCGCGGGCAGAGACTGACGCTCCAGTCGCTTTTTCACACCTGTATTCCGTCAAGCCCAGCCTTCTGTGCTGGGATTGGCTAATAAGATCCGCCTCCTGCGTTGAGATAGGCTAATAGGGTCCCTTTTTCCGCACAATGATTGGCAGACTGCAGATGGAAATGATCTATTAGCCGATCCAAACGCAGTAGGGGCGGAATTTTCCGGAATTCCGGTGTGGAAGGAAATAATAAAAGCGCTGCGGGACTATAGAAAGAGGGATAAGGAGGAAGGGGGAGGAATAAGAAGAGGGGGTGGAGGGGGGTTCCTCTCCACTTCCACAACCTGAGTGAGTGACAGCTCCTGTAAGAGAAGTCAATTACGCTGTCAAAATCAATCTGATCAGATTTCCATCTACTTCCTCTGGCGTATCTGCGCATATTCGCTGTAAGAATTGCAGGCTGCTTCCGACAGGCGATCAGCGCACGAGAGTGAGGGGCAGAAAACTGCTGGTGGTCAGGAGGGGTAGCACTACTCCGTTAGAGCTCATTTAAAACGAATGGGATCCTCATCATCCATTACAAGCCTGATCCTCTCCCTCCTGATGCCTCTCTCTCTCTCTCTCTCTCTCTCTCTCTCTACGTTCAGCTCTTGCTTTACTGCCTGCTTGTAAACAATACTGCGAAAGCGTTCGATACTAAGCTGATAAAAGATGCTAACAGTAGGAGTAACGCTCGTGGCGATAATGACGAGACAGAGTAACGCTGGTGGCGTTAATGACGTTAATTATCCTATTAATAACAGAATTTGTACAGCAGTGTCAGTTGGTGGCGTTTAAAACTGAGAATGGTTACATTAGTGTGTCATCATCAGGCATCTCCGTATTGGTGTGCTTCATTGCGCGAACACACACACACTACACACTCCAGCTCTCCTTCTCACTGACTGCAGTGTGTGAGTATATGTGTGTGTGTGTGTGTGTGTGTGTGTGTGTGTGTGTGTGTGCGGCTCGTGCCATCACAGCGGGTTCAGCTCTCCTGTACGCGCGCAACCACACACCGCATCGCCGGAATCGCATCGAAAACACTCTTTCACAGCCACCTGAATCTCACCACAAAACCTAAGCCACATCTGGTCAACATCTGCCCCACAAGTTGTTGCCTGGCTTGGAGCTGTATTCCTATGTGAGACCCCCTCGACACACACTATCCCCCCCCCCCCCCCCCCTCCATCACACCTCGAGCGCTCCTGCGACACACTGGGGCTGCGAGGATATGCTGCATGCAAACAGCGCGCGAGCTCAACTCTCCATCTGAGCGCAACTCATCTCAGAATGCGCGCTACTGATGAAAGAACCCCCCAAAATCCTGCCCATGCCGCACTGGCCACGCTGTCGCCCCCGCATCTTCCCCCTTGGAGCGAAACGCGCTTCAAACTTTTGCAACATGCAGCGTGCGCTTACCGTTAGCTCGCGTTCGGATGGCTCAGTTGAGGATGATGATGATGATGATGGGAGATTTGGTGATGGAGCTGAGGAGCATCACGGAGCAAAAATGTAAAAAATTAAATCAGCTCCCGTGGCTCCCCAGGAGTTCAGTCCCGGAGCCGTTCAGTCACATCACAAATAACGCTCAAGTCGTCCACGCAGCCGAACGGGTAATTCCAGCGCGGCGTCGGCTTTCTGTGTGAGCTGGAAGGCTTGGCTTTTTCACGGCGGACCCATGATGGACCACGCGCGATTTTCCCGTGTGTTTAAACGCGCCGTGGTGGCGGTCTGAGAGTCCGCAGGTATCCGGCACTGCGAGCCTCTCTGAGAGGAGAGTAGGGTGAGGGGAGGAGGGGGGTCCTTCGAGAGATAACAAGTGTGTGTTCTGCTGCAGGAGTCCGCTCGGTCCTAAAGCCCGCAACATGACACAGCTTGTAGAAAAATCAGTGCTGACGCGCCGGGTGTGCAGGGAAATATCGCCAGTTTAGGAGAAATTTGCAGGGGTTGCACAGCACCATGAGTAGGAATGATGGACTGTCATGCAGGCATGAAGCCTCTTGCCAAGGTGTATAAAACCCTATCTGAGCTGGATTAGTTTCACATGTCTGCTGAGTAATAATTCCAGACCCTCTTTTTCCCCCAGTAATAGCAGTCCTATTTGAATCATATCACAGTAATGTAATAATAATGGAATAAGAAAAGCGAAAAGTTGAAAACAGCACCTCCTTTTTGCAACCTGAAGACAAGGCTAATAGCTGAAATGGAGCTTGTTTGGACCCAGTTCCGTAATACTCAAATTCACGACAGGACTACTGAAATCCACAACAGTTTTGGTGATGGCCAAAGTACAAGAAAGAAAATAAAATATCTTCAAAGTACCACTCATAAGCCAAAGCACTTTCTGTGTTGTTGGATAGAGCAGTTGAAGCATTGGAAGTGGTGCTAACTAGCTAACTATCTACTGTATGCTAGCATCTTCATGTTAAACAAGCAACACTCAGTCAGTTTTCCATCTCATTAAAATAAAGACAAGGGACTTTCTCTGGACCTCTTTTTATGTTTGACTCTATATCTTCATTTTAGGGACACAATTTTTCATGACACTACGACCAGTAACCAAAAGCAGTTGTGTCACAATTCAGCGTATATCGCTACCCATATGCTGTGGTTCTACAATGTAATTAAAAATTTCCATTGATAACAATGTCAATTGTCACCCCACACTGAAAGGAGATGTAACGTCTGCTCCTTCTTCTAGTGTCGCATTCTGAGCATTATTTCACACCATATTTCCCATAGGTGTGTAGTCTGTCACATAATACTGATATGAACACCTGCACATTGATGTTTCAATATTCATGTTGTTTCAAAATATGCTATTTGGAACATTAGTGGAAATTACGCAGATCCAATTTCCTGTACAAACTGGTCAGTCAAGTTAGACAAGTATCAAATCAAGACAAGCATCAAGACACTTGGAAACTAGGTGGTAGGCTGTCCATTTTCTGACTTGTGTTACAATTATGTCTTATTTCTATATTGTGTATGTCTTTCTTTCTAGATATCTGGAAATCTGTTGTTTTGGATAGTATCTTAGGTAGTTTAGGTTCTAACCTATTTGTACTAGCTAGGATACATTCTTGAGTGGACAGCAAAGCACTTCTGTACGTCACTCTGCTAAGTGTGCCAAAATGTGTGTAAATGTAAAAAAGGAGTGCATTTAGAGAAAGCTACCATTAACAACTGCAACCCTTCTCTTCTTCTTCATGATTAAAAAGGTAAAGGTTGAAACAAAATCATGTATCAAAATTTATGTAGATTTCACTTGAAGAATGGATTAGAGACCAGGCCAGTGCCTGGGGGGGCTGAGACTGAGGCTGAGAAGATGTAAAAATTAGACTCTGAATAGTTTTGTGTGTAATTAATTTTGCAATATAAAATTTAAAAGAATAAAACCCCCTGAGCACTAAAATCTGCAGAAATACACCTGTAAAGCAAGTAATATGTAGTTATGATCTTTTTTTTATATTCTTTTTTTCTTCAGCAATTAATTTTTTTTCTAGTATTTCTGTTTTTGTTGATTTTTTACAGATGGGATTAGATGGTGGTGGCTGGAGGGGGCCACCATAAGAACGTGATCCATCTTTCACCACTTGTAAGTAAACAAAGAGACATTCATGTGTAACATTTAAGCCATAAACTCAATTATTAACAATAATATTCTATCTAATATTATAATAGATAGCATTAATCAAGCAAACTCCTTCTTCCATTCATCCAGGGTACTTCATCAGTTGTCTTCACCAGCTGACTAGTCATCTGATGCCTTTTGGAGGAGTGCTGAAAAGTCTTCAAGATTAGACCGCAAATTTTTAAAAAGAGTTGTGAAGAAATGCACAAATGTATTTGGGATTACCAGGGGCAAGAACTTGACTAATTAATGCCCAGCTGTTTTTAACTTTACCCACATTTAGGCAGTAGTTGCTCAGCAGCGTCTGTGTGTCTGGCTTCACCATGTTCAATGACTTCAAATATCAGAAAAATGCATGAATATATTATGTCATTTGGTGAAATGAAAGATAAAACAAAACTAGAGTACTTTATATTGGATGCCATGTGATTGTAATTTCAATCATGTATAATTCAATAGTGTAGTTGGCCTAAGTGCTTAAAAAGGACAAAGAGAACATACTTGATTTATTTAAAATCCATGATTTCATGATTGACAGGTCTATTTTGCTATGTAGCCAGACGTCTCCTCAGAAGCAAATGTAGGTGCAGTGTTTAGCTGAAATGAAAGAACTAAAAACTCAATATGGGTCTGACTCATGACCATTGCAATAATGCCAAAATGAAATAGGACTTTTAATTAGTTCTTGTTGGTGAGTCACCAACTGATACAGCAGGGCATTTGGTTTTTTTTACCATTCTCACCGTGTAATTGCATTCTTGACTACCAGAACTGCACATCAAGTGTGGAAGATGACATCAAATGAAAGTTTCTGCAGTTAGAGAATATATGTTTTTTTCTGGCTTTCTTGTAGAGCAGAGAGTGAAACACTACATGTATATTTACCTTTTTTCCTTTTCAGATATTTCCAAACACATTCAGTGCACCTGAAGCAAAAACTGTTTCCTGAAAATAAATTTTAAAAAATAAAATAAATAAATAAATAAATAAATATGACATCATTTATAAGTACCAGCTGTCCTACACATTATATGAAAGTTTCATCGTGATGAAGCAAAAGAAATGGGATTTCTTTTTTATACTGACTTCCATTAAAAGTTAAGAATATTTGAAGAATATATTCCTGTAATGTTACCTTTTACCTGACAAAAATAATTGATATACTAATAAACTGTGAACAGTTTTGTATGTTTTTGATAAGTGAGGATAAATGAGACTCTGACATTTAATCTCTACTGTAAATTAAGATACTTTTGAAGTAGTGCCCAAAAATAATTTAGTAGCCTAATTCATGGTGTTTCTCTGTTTGGGATTTTGGGATTCTAAATACTAAATAATTAATACCTTCATGACGTGAAACAAACTGGTCCAGAGTGTATACAATGCCAATTGATTACTTTGAAGCACAAATATCAGCAGTTGTCTGGTAAATTCTGGTGTACAAGAATGCTAGTTTGTTGCTATCTGCTATGGCTTTCTTTTCACTCTAAAATTATCATTTGTTACAAAAGCATTTAGCAAGATCAATTTGAGGACATTAAACAATATGAACATAGGATGGAGTTCTACAATTACACAAAAGAAAGTCTGTGCAAAGTATAAGAAACTGAAAGGAACTTGTATTTTCTTTTCTTTTCTTTAAAGCAGTTGGAGGCATTGGATCTAAAACATTGTCACATTTTCTGAAGCCTTGCACTAAGAAAGTGTTGAATTTAGTAGATTATAATGTGCACATCATCACGGTCGGCTCCTCCCACCACTCCATGTGCTTTTTGTTTTGATCCAGCCCCCTTGTCCTGTAACGAGGAGCGAGGAGGCGGACGCATGTGCTGAGATAAGCGAGATATATTAAGGGCAAATCCAGGGTCATCGTCATAACAGTCCAGGTTCAAGTAGCCAATACGGAGAGATCGGGAGGCAGACATGACAGACACCAGAATGCAACAGAACAAACAGAACATCCAACACAGCAGATCAGAAACAACAACAACAAAGATCAGCACAAGACTAATGAAAACACAGGGCTTAAATACAAGAGGGCTAACAAGGGTTCACAAGACACAGGTGGAAACACAGGTGAGAATGGTCACCAAAACAAGGGGCCGGAATAGGAAACCAAAACACATGGAAGATCAAAACACAACACGAACACATGGACAGGACTGTGAGGGGCCAATCGTGGCTGATTAGATATTTTGCACCCTAGTTGTAGATATTTCAGAGCACACAACTTGTGTCTAACACAAATAAACAAACCCAAATGAACAAATATTACTCACTGCTGCCCTGTAAATGTGTTAGAGAACATAGAGTCAGAAGACCCATAATGTTTGTCAATAAATTTATGTTCTGCTTTCTTTTATTTACATACATTTGCCTCATTCCAAAAATGAAAACACAACCAATTACCATTCTCTTCCTTATGACATAAACATATTGTCACTGTCATGCAAAAAGCTTCAATCTCCATTTCAAGTTTAAGAGACCCTTATTAGTCCCACAAAGGGGAAATTTCACCTCAGAGCTCACACACACTAAGGGGCAGTGGGCAACCCTATCTGCAGCACCCAGGGAGCAATTGCTGGTTAGATGCCTTGCTGAAGCATACTTCAGTCATGTACTGTTGGCACTGGTGATTGAACAGGCGACCTTGTGTCTGTTTTTTTGCATAGTTTGAAAATACTAGCTACTCTTTACAGTCTGTAACAATTTCATGATGAATGGACCAATAGAAATGGTCCAAAATTACTAAGCAAAAAATCTGGTTACATTAACTTTCATTATATGTTAAAAAGTTTTTTTCTTTTTTTAAGAAATGAGATATGAGAGAGATTTGTTCTGACAGCAACAATATGATCATGAAAGCAAACAACCGTGGAAAATGTTTGTGGTCAGCTTAAATAATGGCGATCAGTCACTTATGATGTGATAAATAAGGCATGTCCAATTAATACTTGCTATTTTATTCAATAATAAACAGCATAAAATGTAAATACTGTGTAAAATGGAACACTTATAAGCTAGCCACCAGTATTTTAAGATTTAATTTAATATTTCAAGTTTTCTTGGTAACATATTAAATAATATACTGCAATTATCCACTTACAGTAATTCCTTGATATGTCATTTGCCTTGAGAGTTGATCACTACTTTTCAAATAAGAGGGAGTCTCCATGTTAATACCACCCTATTCCCGTTGTTATCTTAGTGATAATGGAATCACTCACAGTTCTGTTCATCATTCTGGACATGTCTAAAATGTCTTATTTGTTTTACGGCTTACAATACAAATTAGGTGAAACCTACAAAGTTGTTTCATACATGTCTCTGCAACAAAATTGGATTTCCATTAAAGAAAACTTTGAAATAGTGACTCCGAACTTGTGTTAGTGTATTTTAGTAATGTGGAAATGAACATTTTGAATCAAGTAAATTCAGTGCATTGCTTTTTTAGTGTGTTGAATGAACATTACAGAATATAAATAACATGGTACAGAAATCCACCCCTGAGATATCGAAGGGTAGAGACCTTCCTCACCTACATAATATCCTTTTTAAGAACTTGGCTCCCACACAGTGGCATACAGCATTTTAAAAATAAGTCACCCGAAGAAGGGATTATGAATTCTTTTAGTGACTCTTTGAAACAACTTTGATTCAGAAGTCAAATAGAAATGTATCAGGATCTCTCCAGATGAGTGAACTCAAGCCCAGCAGAAAATGTCTCTATTAAATATCTATGTTTCAAGATCCCTCACTGAATGCCCTTGCAAAGAAACGAGTTAGCATTGTAAATTTGATGTCTGCACAGCATCATTTTGGCAGGTCCACACATGATGGTTTCAGTCAGTGATGCCTGTTCATAATGACACCTCACTTTGCTTTATTTGAAGGCCAATGCCCTTGAAAACACAAGGTTAATGCAACAAAAGGTCTAAAAAAAAGCAGGTGAAAAGACTGAAAAGTGATGAGCTGTTTTAACAAAAGAAAAAGGTCCTAAAAAATGGTCTCCAGTCTTTAAGGGTGGAATGTGACTTTGAGTCTGTCTGTCAGAAAAGAAACCAACCACATTTCTAAAAAAAAAAAAAAAACTGTCTTTCTGATTGGTTGAAACATGCAGATGAAACATCCAGTGTCAATGAAGATGAAACATCTAGTATGTTCTTTGTAAATGACTGAAACATGAAAGCCAAACATCCAAAGTTTTACTGTGATGCCTTGACTGGACAACTTATTGAAATTTATAGTTATACACAAGAAAATTGGACAGAATTGACCCCATAGTGAATTCAGCATAAGATCTAGCAATACTGCACTCCCTGACATATCAAAAGAGATATGATCAGATGAGTCACCCTCCACCACATTCTAAACAAGAGTGCAACTGCATGTGTGACAAACACTAAGACACTGTGCCACAGGTCTGAACACTTAACCTCAAAGTGGTGGTGCTGGCTGGCTGGCTTGAGTTCACTTGATTAGAGGAAAGAGTCATTGTAAATCAATACAAAGGTATTCTGACTGATCACCTTAGTCCAATGATGAAATGTTTCTATCCTGATGGAAGTGGTCTCTTCCAGGACAACAGTACAACCATCCACAGGGCATGAGGAGTTATTGAATGCTTTGTTTAGGCAGCTTGTGGTGGCCCAATACCTCAATAAGACATTTTATGTTGGATTTCCTTTTAATTTGTCTTCTGTCTTTATTAATAACATATTGTTAATTTTAAGTCATTTTGAATTTACTATTGGTCCATTCATAATGAAGTGCTCACACAGTGTACAAGGCAACTGGTGTTTTCAAATAGTGTAAAAAAGTTAGGTTATAAGATTTTGACACAACAATCAAACAACCAACAATATCATGCTTGTAGTATAAAGGTTTAGATGTGTCTGTTCCTCCACCATCATCTACACCTACTGCCTTCTGGCTGCTCTGGAACATGAATGCCAGGAGTTTCCAGCAGCTAGTGGATTCACGTCCAAATAACGCATGTCCATCTATGAGCATACTCAGCATGTCAGTCCAATTTTCAGGCTAGACAGCTGCTCTATATTAGATTAATTCTTTCTTTCTTGTTTGAAAATAAGAAATGTACTGAATCAGTGGATGCAGGCATGTTGAGTGGCTATCTAAATACACTAATTAAAGTATTACAATTTTTTGTTTTGCAGGGTAACTGAACTTACTTTGAGGAGCTTGCACACACCAAAGTGTGAAGAGGGATACCAACAGAGCTCAGTATTTGTAAGACATGTCATTGCTTTCAAATGACAATTCAAATATACTCAGTTAAAAGTGGCAAATAGGTCTCAAAATATAAAAAAAACAATTTGAGAGTATTTCAATACAAGGACCTTAAAAATATTGATTAATAAGTAGTAAAAGGTCTGACAGCAGAGGTGCCAGACAAAACCTATTGATTAACAGTAAAAATATGCTTTCTCAATGATGGATAGTTTCACTAGTTCAATTAGTTATTTTGGCATACCATAATATGTATGTAGTATGCCATGTAGTGTATGCCATATGTATGCAGTAACAGCCATAAAAAATAAATGCAAATGATAATATGGTGATAATGTTTTTGGGGCAGTCATGGGCTGGAGGTTAGGGATCTGGCCCTGTGACCGGAAGGTTGCCAGTTCAATCCCCAGCGCCGACAGTCCATGACTGAGGTGTCCTTGAGCAAGACACCTAACCCCCAATTGCTCCCCGGGCACCGTGGATCGGGCTGCCCACCGCTCCGGGCAAGTGTGCTCACTGCCCCCTAGTGTGTGTGTTCACTATGTGTGTATGTGGTGTTTCACTTGCATGGATGGGTTAAATGCGGAGATGGAATTTCCCCGGTTGTGGGATCAAAACAGTATCACTTAAACTTAAATTTACAGTATATTTCTGTAAATGAATAACAGTGTTAAAATACTGTTAAATGGTTTAATTACATGACCATTCAGTTTTAAAGTAATCTACCAGTAAAAATACTTTTTCCTTTTTACACACTGCAGGGAAAGTAGTTTGTAATTGGCTGTTTTTCTTATAATAATGTCAGTGAGCTTGTGGTCATTGATGAGATCATGAACTCTGAAGACATTTTGGATGCAAACCTGCAGAAAAAGCTGAAATGGTAATGATCTGCAACACAGCAGCTGCTATTTCAAAGAATACTATGCCAAAAAGAAAATGACAGTTTTAAATTTAAGTAAATGTCACTAGAGCTGATGCTTTGTTTTGTAGCATAATGAATATATTTCAGTATCGTGTAAATGTCTCAGTATTTTTTGGAGACACTGTACGTCCTTGCTAATGTGACAAAAAATGGTAACTTGAGAGGAGAATGAAGAAACATACTTGTTTTTAAATGAGCATTAATGTATCTGCTCTGTCTAATGGACTGTTTCTGTTGATCCAATCCTCATTAAATGTTTAGACAATGTAAAGAGCAGCTGGGGTATTTAAATGGTGTAAGTAATAGCAACAACAAATCAAAGCACCATTTTGTGAACATTTCACATAATTTACAATGCACAAAGAATGTTTTGACCCAGGTCTGGTTTGGAGACTGATGAACGTGTAGGTGTGTGTGTGCGCGTGTGTGTCTGTGGGCGCTTGTGTCAGTGGATTTACAAAAGAGACAGTCCTGAAGCCCTGCTCTGTGTGTGTGTATGTGTGTTTTCCCAATCACTTTGCTGTCCTGTCCAGGGTGAGTCTCTCACTCTGTGAGTTGCATAACGATGAGGAGGTTCACAGCAAAAGAAAAGCCCACTCAAAAAGGACACTCGCACACACACACACACACACGCACACACACACACACACACTCAAGAACACACATGTATCCGCTTTTTCTTTCTCTCTTATTCTGTTTCTCTCTCTCTTCCTTGTGCATGCTCACACACTTGCCTTTGTCTATAATTCTTTATCTCTCTCTCTGCCTGAGGGGAAAAGTGTACTCCTACAGTTAGCCATCTGAGTGTTCTTCTAACTTCCAGTATCAGCAGCCCACTCAGTTTTCTCTGCTGATGTCATAAACTAGTCATCCTCCAGTTTTCAGACACAGATCAGTGTTAATAAAAGCACTTTATAACTAACACTCCATGTTCCATCCCAATATGCAGCATTATCTGAATAAATCAGTACTGTGCTGGTCCCGTGACGAAAGCCCTTCCCTTACCCCGAGAGTCAATCAGCTATTCAAAATGCTTCATAATGAACCATTACACCGAACAAGCATGAGCAAATAATAAGCACGGAAACCGCAGAGTCTGCATTTGAAAGGCATGTGATTATGCACGGAGTGGATAAAGAGTGATTTGTTAAACGGGGAAACAGATAGCAAGTGAATTATGAGTGTAATTAGGGTACACACTCCAAGCATATTAAACCCATACTTTGCACATATTATCTTAAATAACTGTGTGATGGAATTTTGAATGTTAGATTTGAAACCACATGCTAATCTCAGAACAATATTCTATGTGATATATTTACAAAGACTATCATTTTCTACATTTCTCTTGTATTTTAGTCCACTTGTAAAGTTTGCTTGGTTTGATGTGGTACTAAAAAACTAAAGATTAATATTGATTTTATCTTTTTCTAACCTCTCTTAAATCAAAGCTCTGTAGGAGTGGGGGTGGGGAGACCTCTCTGGTAGAAATATTTAAATGCACGCAATGTGCAAAAGAACATTTTGTGACATCGGTTGTGGTTCGGACACCCACACGCAGGAGCGTGTTGAAAGAGTATTCAAAGAGAACTAAGTCAGAACTTGATGATAGATGTGTCTTTGAGGATGTGAGTGAATTATCTACTATTGTCATCATATCTTCATCAGTATAATGTTGATTTTGCATCTGAGATTTAAACATTCAGTCAGACCTTGTTTTTGAGCCTGTGACGTTAATACTAAAGACCTGTGATATGGTCTGAACAACTCCCGCCAAATCCTTCCTGGTACCTCTGACTTTAAAATGATCATTTCAGGCTTTATAAGGTGACTCGCAACAGCGCACACACACCATGTTTTAGTGTCTTCTTTCTTTTCTGTACTCAGTAATGCTACTTCTTTCAGTTTAAAAAAAAAATATTTTACTTAGTGCTGCTTTAATTCTTTAGAGTGAGAGGCTGATATATGTAAATGACCTTTGTTGTGACTGGGTGTCCTGTATTGTGCCTGCATTTAAAAAACAGTCAAGGGTGAAACACCTTTTATAATTTCAGTGTCAATGGGTGGGCATAAACTGCTATAGGGTGAATACATGGATATCTATGTAAATGCCTTGTTTTTGTGACATCTCAGAAGTAATTAATATAAAATAGGCAGGTTTTGCTACTTAATAGCCATATAAAGACTGTATGGACTGGGGAGTGAATGGTATACTTTGACTTTAACAAACTTTAACATTGTTTACATACTAGATCAGACTCTTTAATGTGAAAAAACACAGGAAATGTAGTTTCCCATGGTATTAGACCTTTAAATATCTGTGACAACTCAAAAGTAATGAAATAGAAACAGGTTGTTTTTGCAGTGCTGCCTTCCATATATGGACAGTGTCTAATAGAGAGTTAATGGTATGTTTTGAGAAATATTCACATTTATTTGGCAGATGCTTTTATCCAGAGTGACTTACAGTTTAATAATGTACAGACGTAAGCAAGTGTAGCATGACGTGTAAATCAAACCCCAGTCTGCTGCATGGAGGGCAGTGGTATCGTTCTCTTCATCGACCACTGTTTACATTAAACTTTAAAAAAAAACAAATAAACAAATAAATAAATAAAAGGAAAAAACATAAGATTGTCCATGATTTAAGCCCTTTTAAGAAACCCATATTTGTCACATTTATTCTTTTTTCAGACATATCACATGGTAAGTAAAGGACTTGAAAACTCACTTCAAGTTAATATTTTAGCCAACAAATCTGCACAAGTGGCAATTTCCTGAAGAGGCTGAGCCATCCGCCTCTTGACAAGCAGCATTTTACTGTCCTCATGCTGAATGAAATATGTGGCTGTGACTGCACTCTCGACCCAGCAGTGAACAGCACACACCTGCTCAGCCGTGTACAAATCTTTCTGAAATGATCCCATAAAACCACGTCTCCACATATGAAATTAGAAACCATGAATAAACTGCACAAAACAAACTAGTCATTGCACACATTTGGTTGGTAGACACTTCTGTTATTTAATTAGATGATATGCTTGGCTTGATCTTTTTTACAGTAAATTCTCCTCTCGTTTCCAAAAAAAAAATAATTAGCAGGTTTTTATTTTGAAGAGCGCGTTCATTCAATTTCATAACTTTTCTTAGCGCTGAGAAAATGATTAATTGTTAAAAGCTTTCTACTGATGCTCTCTTTCTCTTTGAATTCACTCATCTATCTGTCTGTCTTGGGGTCAGAAGAGTAACAGGATGGTAGCGGAAATTAGACCGGAAGGGAAGGAGACGTGAGCTTATATGTGAGCTATTTAAAACCTTCTCTCATGGGGAGAATTATATTTTTAGAGGGTCAGGATTTTTCACAGCTCTTTGATTTTACAGTCTTTGGTTGTTTTTTCTTTTTTTTTTCCTTCAACCCTTTAAGTATAGTAGAGGGTTTCAAAAGACTGAGACTGGGATGGGGACAAATAGGACGATTAGAAGAGCTTCCACAAAAAGCACAGCTTACAGATACACAATAAGAGAAATATTGAGTGTAGCTCTTTCAACTTTAAATTCATTCCAAAATGAACTGACCAAGGCTAGAGCTTTGCCAAGGCAGATAAGCGCATGATGCTGTAACAAGTACTTCTTCTAACGGTTTTAATGCGTTTGGGAAATTAGGCCCTTTACTATTTACTTGTACTTACAAACAAAACACCAAAAACAGGCACAAGATTTCTCCAGAAAATTTAAACAATTACAAAATTTATACACTTAGAGTACTATATTTCCAACTACAGCTGATTACTGTATTTTTACAGTTTTTCCTGCACCTCTGTATACTCTATATTCTAATATGCAACTTACATGTGCTCTGAAGTGCACCCTTTACAGTCTCCTATGTCATATAGTGCATGTAAACATGTTGGCAAACACCACAAACTATCTAGGTATCTGAAACTACATGACAACATAATTACACATATATCTAAAACCATGTTAAGTCTTCCCAAATAGACTTGCTTATTTGGTTTTGAACACGGTATGTTATAGTGTTATCTATAAAAATAACAACAGTATGTGTATAACTAAACAAAATGCAACAACAGTCATTTTTCAAACCTTTTGTCCAGAATGCACAGTGTCCAGTACAGTGTCAAAGATCTATTGCAACATAGACATGCTGTTTGTTAGTTATGCTGTTTGCACAGCGGTAAAAAGCTTGCATTAGCTTCCTTCACCTGCTTAACCTCTTAAAACCAATAAAAAACTAATGAAGCAATCTACAGACATCAAACATGTCTGGTTGATTGTCTGTATATGGAATAATGGGAAAATTCCTTTAAACTATTGACTATTCCTTTAAACATTGCAAAATCATTGGCTGTGTAGAACGTGTAGGCTACACGGGGGGGATTGTAAATGTGAGTTATGCTTGCACTGATACATAATATGATTATTTGCTGTTGAATGCATGTATGGTTCAAACCTAAGCACTCTTTGCTACATAAAGAGAGCACAGACATTCCTATAATGACATTATTATACATCATAACGTGAAATCATGACTGCAGTTCATCACCATAATCTAATAACATCTCTGTCTATTATGTTGTCATGGAGATCAAGCAGTGGCTGAAAACACCATAATGTAATTTGACACCTAATGTAATGTGAAGCCTAATGGCAAGTGTGCATTCATTTAAGACACCGCTAAAGCAAACAAATAAGTCAACCTTCTTTGCTAATAATGATTGGCATTCTTTCTCCTTGCCTCCTGCTTGCTGTGTGCGTGTGTGTCTATTTGCGTACGCCTGGGTGTGTATGCCATGATCAAAGGCACTTTGATGTGCGTGTTATTAGGTAGAGGGAGGGCTCCCTAAGCATAATGCTTGTCAATCAGTCAGGCCCGCCCACCCCTCCACTCCTGTAATCCACTGTGATAGTGCGGGTGCTAATGCAAACATTCATTATTATTTCTGCTGTCCTTGTCACAGTATCAATCCACAGGTTTGTTTCTTGTTTGTGTGGGTTGTTGGTTTTTTTTCTGTTGTTGTATACATGTCCATGTGTATGTGTATTGTGTGTACAATACTTTTTCCCTTTTGTGAACTCAAATCTTCTCCCTTTTCTTTGGGAAACTAATATTCAAAATATACAAAAGTGATATAACTTAATTAGGTAATAGCAATACATTAATAAGTAATACATAATGAACTCTCACTCACTCTCTCTCTCTCTCTCTCTCTCTCTTACTCTTGCTTTCTCTCTCAGCCCACACTGGGACACCCACAGGGATTTAGTCAGAAAAAGAGCAAAGGTAATTATCTTATTCTGGTTATGTGGGTTAATCAAAGGCACTTCTGAAGGCCACTAGATTAATGTGAATCTATATAAAGCTCTCAGTTCCTGTCAAACTGCATGGAATGTCCTTCAACATCTCGAACTTTCTATACACTTAAAATGATTACGGACTAAAGTGCTTTTGATAAGGGAACAATAGAGATCATTGAAATGCTAACAGCTTCAGGACGTGTATGCTAGCATCTACCTCAAATGGATGCTTTGGTATAATATGAAATCTGAAATACCTCAGTCCTCTGTGTGCAAAAGCAGTGGGCTAATGGTTCTGAAGGAATGAATGAAACGCACTCATGACAAAGTAAAACGCAATTACCATCACTAATAAGCACACAAACAGCACAAGTAAGACTGATAGCTGATGCAAGTTCACCTACACCATGCACAACAAGGCCTCTACCACATCATCATTCATTCACATTCATACACTCAAAGCTTCATAATTAGAAGGTACATAGAGCATCTGTGCCTTCTGATGCAGTTGTTAAAGCTCTCATTTCAAAAGCATGGTAAATGCAGATGAAGCATCAGGTGCAATAAGCTAAGTTGCTTTAAATATATGTGAACTTTTCTGAATCTCAGCCGTCTATACAGCTAAAAAAAATATATTGTTTTCAGTTAGGCCTTTGTGTCTTAAAGTTTTTCAATTATTATTAATCTGAGACACAGATGCTGGCTGTCAAAGGTCTGTGAACACTGTAGCATTTTTAATGTTTGTAAATTGCACTATAACAATTTAACATCCAATAAAAGATTGTTTAGGCTGGCTTGATACCTTGAAACCTTTGCATAATGTTAGTTATTTGAAACCAGCATGAAACTAAATTGCACTGAGTTGCATCCTGCCAGTTACTAGAAGGAAATGGTTTCAACTTCATGGAAAAAATTCCAAGAGACAGCACATCAAAGTGCCAATGACACATCATGTAATAGTTGTAGCTTATTGGATGACATATATAGTAAAGAACCCTATATAGGCAAAAAAAGACAAGTATAAATACAAAATAGAACTGAAATGACAGCTGAAAAGAAAAAAATTCAAATGATAAAAAATGCTTCAAACACATAAATTACACCTTACTTTATTGTCTGTACAATACAGTGTGTCAACAAATATCTTACTAGTGGAGTAATTGAATGTACTGAGTGCAAATTTGTTTTTGACCTGTTTTGTGAAACTGTTATCTTGTACAGAAATTTTGTGGCAGGCAACTCACAACATGAAGCTGATTGCGTTAAAGAGTCTCCATGTAAAGTCAGACATTGCGATTTTTCTTTTTAAAAATCGCAAAAGTGAAAAAACACCTGACAAATGCAGCATGCAAAAACAACATTGATGTCATTCCTAAGACCTTGAGATGTTTAAACCACCTTTGGGCCAAAATATTTTAGTAAATTAAATTAGTAATTTGGAGAAGAAAATTCACGCTTTATGCCAGCATGGACATGTGATGAACCTGGAATGTTAAAGATAACCAAAGCATTGCTTTTATTTCATATAATCTGTTTTATTTTGACAACAACATTTTTTATTATATTGTCCATCCATCCATCCATGTTCTAAGCCGCTTCTCCCTCAGGGTTGCGGGGGGTGCTGGAGCCTATCAAAGCGATCATCGGGCGGAAGGCAGGAGACACCCTGGACAGGTCGCCAGTCAATCGCAGGGCAGATTTTTTATTACATAGTCTTGCATTGGTAATACACTCAGAGATTTTATCTTTGCCCTTGGCTTATTAAGAACTGGTACATGTGCCTGTCCATATTTGGCATAGTAAAATGTATCAACACATGTTTTTTGAGCTTTCTTATGTTTTATGTTACCATTACATAATGTTGTATCATTATATAAAAGCAGGATAATGCTGCTTTTATTGTTGGATGCTTTGTGGTAGCACACAACAGAACAGAATTCAGAGTTTAGTTTCATCAGAGTAACAATATAAAACAACTCAGTATCAAAAGCTGCACTGAGATCCAATAAGACCAGAATAGAAGGATTTGGTGCATCAGTGCTGAACCTGAGATCACTGACAACACAAACCAATGCTGTCTCAGTATTATAGTTAGAACGAAAACCCGTTTGATACCTCTCATATATCTTTTTGGCATTAGATATGCATTTAATTGCTTGAAAACAACTTTTAAGACTCTACTTAAAGAAGGAAGGCTTGAAATTGGTCTGAAATATATTAATATGGATTTCCTTTCTTCCTTCTAACAAAATAAAAATCTTCAACTTTGGCTTTGTTAAGAAATGTTATTTATATATTAAATGTGATGGCAGCATTCAAAAAAAACATTCAAAACCCTATTCATTGAAAAATAAAAATCAAGCACATAAAAAAGACATGCTGCTGCCAAATGTTTAATTAGCAGTATATCTCAGAAAGGTCATCCTCACTCTGTATTCTATTCAATTTCAATAATAGAAATAAGCCTGCACATTAATCAATAGATTATCTCCAACTTATATACAGCACAGTGCAAAAGCCAAGAATGGCCCTCCTTATTTAATTGCCAGTTAAAACAGCCATTAGGTACAAGTTATTCATTTTTAGGATGACCAGAAATTTCCAAGACTATAGTTCCAAAGATAATTAAAAGATATAGAAAAAAATAACCATGTATCGTGGTAGGTCACCATCAGATAAAAAGTAATTAAAAATTCATTTTTTACAGAAAGGACAAAATCAAGCTATGTTCTTGCAGATCTGAAGAATCCTCATGCGTTTATCTCCATCCTTCCACTGCGAGAAGACAACTCCAATACTATTGGTCTGAAAGGATGTGTCAAGGAGCCAATACTGAGAGAAGGAAACAGACAAAAGAAAAGATAAAAAGGCTGCTGGTATTCTCAAAACAATGCACTGGCCACTCCAGACCCCAGACCTCAGCATCACTGAATATGTTAGGTGATGCTAAGACTGTGAGAAATAGAAAATGCAACCAACTTCTAAAACTGAACTTTGGAGGTGTGGAAAACATCCCTGCAGCTTTTGAAAAGAATAGAAGGGAAGCTTTTAATAAAGGCAGAGTGAACATGCTAAATACTTAAAGTTCTAAAAAGTTGCTGATGCTGAAAAATGGATAAGTTGTGCTTAATGGCCATTTTGGGTGAAAATTAAATAAATTACTTTTGCACAGATCGGTACTACACCTTTGACTTTGAAGTTAATTAAAGGCAAATGGGTGTAATCATTCTGCTGTATGCTTTTTAAAGTATTTCATCTATACCTGCTTTTACTGAAGGACATTTTCTACAAGCTGTGAAGATGCACAAAACACTCTTATCACTACTAAGACACGTCATATAGAAAACAAAGAATGGCTGCCGGCGTTCCGCAAAGTTGTTTTGAGAAAATTGATGAACAAATGGACTGTTTCTGTCCCTTCACCAAACAAACACACACACACACACACACATCAGCTGGTGTGGATCCGGCTGGCTGATTTCACAGTGTGACTGTCTGTTTTTCTTCCAGATGAATCTTCCACCAGAGATGCCCAGAGTGTATATTTCTGTATGTGTGTGTGTGTGTGTGTGTGTGTGTGTGTGTGTGTGTGTGTGTGTGTGTGTGTGTGTGTGTGTGTGTGTGTTTGTGTGTGTGTGTGTGTGTTTGTGTGTGTGTGTGTGTTTTCTCCTTTGGCAGGTGCCTCATATCTAGCAGTGCGCCAGAGAGATCATGAGCCATGGACTGGGCCAGGCGGATTTTGGGGGGTTGTGGAGGATGACACAGTTTAACCTCAGTAACACCATGCCTGATTAACATCAGCAAAAGCCAGCCTGTACAGGACCTCCTATGTGACCAAAATCACACCTGAACACAGATTCACTGACCCGCAGAGGACATGCCAGACAGGAGTAGGAAGGTGTTTAGGATGGAGCCAAAAAACAACCAAAGTGCAAACAATAGAAAGCCATTGAATACATTAAAGGTATGTACCTTATATGGATTTATCAAGTGTAAACAAACACACACAAGGATGTAAGAATATGGAGCAATATAGAATCTCATAAAATGTTTTAGAACTTGGAGATGAGAAGAGAATGATTATTGCCATAATCCAGTGACTATTATTCAATTAATCGACTAGCAGAACTATTATGCCTTTTGCAATCCTCGTATCTTGCCCTTTGTACTGCTTTCATTCCAAGTTCCATCTGTGCAACAAGCAATTTATAGGTAAAATGAAACAATAGAAGTCATATGACTCCAACCCTTAATCCAGAGTTTTGCAAAAGTATGTGGACCCCTCCTAATTATTGAGACACTTCAGCCAACTTCAGCCAGGTTGCTAACAGGTATATAATTAAGCACATAATCATAGACAAACCATCAAAGGCACCTTCAAAGAATGCCACTTTTGCTAACAGTCAAAAGTGGAATGGAAGCACCTAGAAGCAACAATTTGGAATGGAAACACCTACAACACCTACCGCAACTACAGCTTCCCATGAAGCAGATAGGGGATGCCGATTGTTAAAGTGCATAGCTTGTAAAAAATTCCTATCTTCTATTGCATCACTCACAACAAAGTTCCAGACAACATCAGCTCCAGAATTGTTCTTTGGGAGCTTCACGAAATAAGCAGCTGCACACAAACTCAAGATCACCATGCACAAGGCCAAGCATCAGCTGGAATTGTGTAAAGTATGCCACACTGAACTCGGGAGCAGTGGAAATGTGTTGTCTTACGTGATGAATCATGCTTCATTTTCTGGCAGTCTGATGACTGAAACTGAGTTTAGACAATGCCAGGAGAACACTACCTACCAGGATACATAGTGCCAACTGTAAAGTGTAGTGGAGGAGGGATAATGGTGATCCCATATTACTGGGCTGTTTTTCAGGGTTTGGGCTTTAACTTCTACAAAAGCCGTTGACTAGCTAAATCAGACGTATTACAGTTAAGGTAGGGGGCAGCATCATGGAAGCACACACCAGTTAGTTAGGCAAAAAATGGCAAAAGAAAACCACACAAAAGAGGCAAAGAAGAAGTGTTTAGCAACATGGAAAAGAAAGATAAAAATACAAAAATGTTTTGCTAATTAGATCATCAGCACTAATGACAGTCTTACAGATGATGGTATAACAGCCTTAAACATTTGATTTTTGTTTGTTTGCTTGTCTAGTTTTTTTTTCTAGGTTTCTTTTTCTTTTCACTTTGCACCCTTATTGTCACCCTTTAATACTGGTTTAATCAACAGTATCAACAGTTCAGTATTTTCACCATATCTTTGTGTCCTTTCTGTGCCTTTCTTTTGCTTTTTTGTGTCTGTTTGCACTTGGTTCCTTTGGTGGTTTGGATGGTTCCTTTGAAGAGACATACTCATTTAACATATTGAATATGCAAAGAATTGTCACTTTTTGATTTTTCATGAACGCTATGGAGAAGAGCGCTTTTGTTTTTAAGGATTCAGCACATTGTCTGTTTTCTGTAGTCAATGTTATCGACAACTTTGTTGAATAATTGTTAAGACCCTACTACAGATAAGCTAAGCATTTCACTCAGGCCATACAGCTACTGTTTAAACAGCCTTTGTAAATCCACAGGCTAGAGATTCCGGTTATCAAAGACAGTTGAAAATCCCAGTGATCTAGTATATACCACATTTTCACTCATAAATTTCCTCTTCTGCAAAGCTTCTATTTATTGTGCTGAGCTTCAGAAACAGGATGCCAGCTCGATCAGCTTAAGGAAGGGAAGCTAATGCACTGAGCCATGCAGGCTTTACTTTATGGCTTGCATAAGGCTATATAAAAGGCGGTAAAGGGAGATAGGCCTTTTCCCACCATTACCACCTCTCTTTCTTTCGCTGTAGGTTAAGCACATTGGTGTGGAATGCTGTTATGCTGCTACAGGCCGTTCACCATCAGAGAGAGAAAATCGATCGTCCAGTCCTTCATAACATCACTTGTCCTATGATACAAAGAATCGAAGCCCAGGCAGTTACAAAAAACACTTCAGCATCTGCTCTTAAATATAAAAAGAGAAAAACGACAGAGAGCATGGTGGGGGCATTTTGCCATGAGCCTAGAGGGAATGTTAAGTGTGTTTAGTGGGGTTATGTGATCATATTAGCATGTGCATGTACCAGCACTATTATGCAGCATATGGAGTATTCACTTTTATATGAGTTCCACAGAGCCAGAGGCCAACCCTGAATAGGCTAATACTCAGTGTATCTTTAAAAAGAAATAATGGCATCAACCTCAGTGAAGGACACAATGCTCCAGTCACCTCAATCTTTGTCCTATAAAATATCATTCATTCATTAATAGTTACAACAGAGTCATGTTACATGTATAGGGATATTTCCACATAATGAAACTGAGCTGGCTCTGAGTTTAAGCACCTCAGTGCAAATGATGAGATAGTGGATAATGAATCATATGAATGTTACTTTTGTTTGTTTGTTTTTTTAGTTTTTTATCTAAATGATTTTTCAAATGCAGATAATCATTGGCCTTTTACATTGTTGTTCACATTGTTTGAAACCTTCCACATAAGAATAGCACAACACTTGCTCATGTTTGTCAACAGGACAAGCAATAAATGCTGATGTTTTCCAGTAATGATTACAGCTTCTGGACTTACAAAGCTGAATGCCTTTTTGAAACAGGAAATGTCAATCACTATGGCCCTGGTCATTGGTCAAATATAGACTAGCCAAAGGCTACAGTGAGAGCAGTCTTCCAAAGCTGAATCCCATATACTTGCACGACCGTGGCCTGGAGCTCACTCTGTTTCATCTGGTTAATAGGCCTATACACTACAGATGTGCTGCTCTCATACATGGTTAGATTTATTAGCCTATCTACAGTTCACATAGGTCATACTACTTCAATTCATAATATCATTTATGAGGATTATAAAGGTTTTTCAATGTCAAGTGGCGAGGTCTGCCGCTAATGTGTTAGCCTTAACAGGCATTCTGAGAGCTGTAGGTCAGTATAACAGCAGGACGTCCCAGGAACCAGGCTGGACTCTGGGCTAGCTGAAGATGGATGACCCCTTTGATCCATGCCCTTGGTTACTGCTCCATAACGTCTGCCCCCAGTCCAAATTTGGGTCATAACTCGTGTCTGGAGTCACGCCAAGAGTTCGTTGGCCATGTTTCACTCGGAAACATTAAAAACAGCACTCCATCAATGCAAGCAGAAGAGGAAGGTTGCTATAGTAACTACCATGTCAAAAGTCCATCACCTCTCTCCTCTGCAAAGCCGGAAATGTGTAGCGCTATCAATAAAACCCCCCTTGTAAATCAGTGTCAATTCAAACACACATATAGACAAAAAAACTGCTTGTGTTCTGTAACCTTTCATTGCGTCTCTGTGCATCTACACAAAACATCATTCAGTTACAGTCATCTAAAAATTAATTACCTAAAGATTTACTAAAGTAAAAAATACTTTTTACTTCATTGAAATAAAGATCAAAGTACAATTGTAATGGTACAGAAGTTGATTTCATGTGGTTTTAAGGTTTCAATAAATTGGACAGATACATCTTATTAATTTATACAAATTTTTACTGAAATGATGGGATATTTTTACAAGCAAAATTAGGCTAGAAAAAAACAATTTGACCATGACTAAAAAATATCATGTTCCTAGAACTGCAGTGGAACTCCTTAGCACATTCAGGACCTATTGCGATATGAGTTATGCTATGAGGTTTGTTAGGTGCTATTTTTTTTTTTATCTTTTTGGAATTTTTTAAAGATTAAGCTTCAAAAGTGAGAGGAGTAAGCACAAGCAAAGCAGTCCAGGTGCTGAACTAACAGAACACAATGAAAATAAACCAAAAAGAGAGAGAAAATTTCACTTAAAGTGGATTTCCATTGCCTGTTTAACATTTCTGCATATTTTTTCCTTAAAATGTCAACAGTCATTGAGAGTGTTTAGCTTAATTTTAGAAAAATTACTCAAAAATAACTAGTGAATCTACACGTCTTCTGAGCTTTTATATGTGATATTGGTAATGGCAAAATAGTGATAAATCTTACAAAACAAGTTTTCCTTGGGAACTATTTTGACTTACAATGGCCTATTTGTATCTTAAAACTATTGCAAAATAACATCTATAACCTTTATTGTTTCCCATAGCAAATATAAATAAATAAGAGATCTCCTTAATACTGCTACAGTTTCTCATAGAGAAGGATGAAACCTGATGGAAAGATAAAGGTACGGTTTGTCTCTTGCTGCTTAGATATTTCTCTTGAGAAAAAGAGCCCAGTAATCTCACATGTCTTTTCTTCAGTTTTCAGAGAGCTCAACAGAGTCACACATTGTGCTCAGATTTGCCAAGATGATAACATTCATATTTATCAGCAACTGAGCTAAGGACAGGAACTCATCATCTCTCATCCAAGACTCTCACTTTTGATGCTGTAAGTATTATAATTTTTATCTGGGACAGAAGTTTCTAAAGTCACTTTTTTGTCTAATGTTTTTTCCTCTAAAAGCTATTAGGTCCCATGAGCCATACACGAGACACATCATTTGAGCATTAAAAATTCCTTTGGGCTAGCTTTCAGAGGAGTTAAATGTTTCTGACGTCTGGCTCACACCATCACTGCTGTGAACAATTTTGAGTTGATAAAATGGGAATTCCACCATCAACACTTCTTCATAATTAAATGGTGAAAATGTACCCAGTCATTCAGAGTGGTTTGATGTGAAGTCCTCAGTCCTAAAGAAACTTAGTGAGTCAGGATTGTTCACAGTGGTGTTGACATGAACCAGACATCTGATGGGTTTAATGCCTCTAAAAGCTACATCACAACAAGTTATTACACGGAATGGTTATGCTGCCTGATGCTGTGACATTGTTTTATAGTTTCGAAATGTGATTTTGGCCTTAAATGTATATTTTTAAAAACAATCATGCTAAAGACAACATGCAGGGTGTTGTGAATATAGGCCCCACAGAAAACCTGTCAGATTTACTTATTTTTCCATTATTAACAATACACATAAAACCCAGAAGAAACATCTAGGTTCACTGGTGAATTTGATTAGTAAATGAAATGTGTTGCAGACCTCACCATTCCTGCTTTCCATCACCACTACTGTAAAGAAAACTATTTAACATCAAACCACTATGAATGCCTTTTGTTTACATTTCAGCCCATTAAATTAAGCAAAAATATTCCAAAATTGATGGATCCCATAATTTTTTCTAAAATTACACATTTCACATCAAATCACTCTTAATGACTTTGTTTATGTCTTGGCAATAAATTATGCAGAATTTTTCATAAAATGGTAAATCCTTAAACCTGTAAGCAGAGAGAGAACATTGTGCTCATATTTTTTCATTTCATAAAGCATTAAATGATGAGTGTCTTTCTTTGACACCAACGTCAATATTTATCTTGTACTTTGCCCGGACTAATTTGGCTCTCGTTTCTCTCAGTATTCAAAGGTAGGCGGCTTTGTGTCCTTGCAGCGCTCAGGAAATGATCAGAGACTTGACGGAGACCTTGAGGAGTAGTCTGAGGACAGAGAGAGAGGAACAGGTGAAAAATGGCCCTGTCCACTCACACTCAATCCTGGCCCATACACTGTCCACCTCTCAGCATAAATACACGCACACACACACACACACACACACACACACACACACACTGTCGTCTGAGACCTGCAGGCAACCCTCAGCACCAAATCTCACACACACTGTGAAAAACTGCCACATAATCTTGCAGTCACTTAGAAGCAGCTGGCTGCCTGTAAGTTTCCCTGTTAGAGTGAGTTAACTGCTTTTTTCACAGTGTGCAAAAAAGAGGCAGTAGTAAGAAAGGGAAGTCAAAAGAGAAATGGCTGTTAATTTCTCTATTCTCCTCTCTCTCTATTCCTGGCTCACATGCTTTGCGGCCATATGGCTTGGCTCATATATTTGAGTATGTGAGCAAAAAGACAGTAAAATCAACAGCTGTTCTGACTGAAAACAGAGCGAAAAATCAAGAAACAGGCAGCTATATTCCGGTCAGAGGAACAGCGCCAGAGCCATTCAGCTTTAACTCATGGGGTTGTTTGTATACTCAATTGAATTTACTTCATTCATCATTTCCCCTTCACTTGAATAAAATATATTACATCAAAACACAATTTACCTAACTACGCTCAGCCCATAGATGGATTCATTCACAGCTACTGTTACGAGTTGGGCAAGCTTACATAACTGACTAAAATCCCACTTTATTTAGAGTCACTATTAGTGTTGCGGTACTCTATTCCAGTCTCAGTCTCAAGAACATAAAATACTGGTCTTGGTCTTGTCTCTGTCACATTAAGGTGGACTTAGAAATCAGCCAAAAGTAGTGACTTTTTTCCATATATTTATGTTCAGAAAAAAAATGTAATCTGGTCTCGGTCTTGTCTCAGTCTCGCCACTCAACCACTACAATGACTTTGTCTTGCCTCTTGCCTCTAATGATCTTAACTACGAGACTAGTCCCTATATATCTTTGAGTTCTCAGTTTAAAATGCTAGGCTATCAAGCTAGACTATGTTGTTGCAACTAATCAAAATTAGGCTTGTTTGAAACAAGAGTGGCAAATTTGTCATCAAGTTAATGTTAGCTTGATGCTAAGACAAGGAAACTTACATCCAGTCTATCTTAACCCCTTAAAATCCACGGCCTAACAAGAAGCCTTATCATTCATTAACTACAGGGGCTTCAATGCAAACTGGTTGAGCTATTCCTAAGTTATAGAAGTGTGTAAAAAACTTTGGACTGTCAGAGGGACCTGGCCATTATAGTGTGATCTTTCAAACGCTTACAAAATTTAAATAATTATAAATTCACACTCTAACAGTATATATACTATTCAACCTCGCAACAATAGCCATGACAGAAAACATTTAAATCAAGTAAATTGAATGCATTCCTTTTTTCAGCACATAGCTGATGCTAACCTTGGACTCCACTCTTAAATATAAGGAAAGGAAAAACACCAGAAGTCAGAGGTGTGGAGGAGACTGAAGGTGAGAGCGATTGTGTGAGTGTGGGGGTGGGTGAAAGACAGAGGGACACAGTGTGTGTGTGTGTGTGTGAGAGAGAGAGAGAGAGAGAGAGAGAGAGAGAGACCTCAGTTGAACCTATGCCAGCCTAATGACTCCTGGCCTTAAATAGTACTACTAGTTGGATTTTGAACAAACTCTATGTGTTCAAAGCATGAGGTTTGAGTTTGATCCTGTGAGAGAATGACGCACACTAGTATCTATGCATAGGCCTAGACCAGCGGCTCATTGTTGTCATGGAGATTTTCATCCTCACTCACACTTGCACAACCTTGCTCCTGTATCCCTCCCACTAACACGCTTCCACTACCATCTATCTGGACGTTGAATAAAGAAATTTAACTTCCACTGTACAAGTAGCTACAAGGCCATGTACGAGGCCAGAACTAAAGTCTTGGATACATTTTTTAAGTCTTGCTTTTGAACTTTTTCTATGGTTCATAAAATATGAAAATAATAATAATTTAAGCAGTGGGCAATGTGATGATTTGTTATCATTACCATTAACTATTACTTCATAGAATTATGGAAATAATTCTTGTCCTTCTACAGCACAGAACAGTTGTCATATAAAAAAGGAACCTGTAAACAGCAACCATTACATAACTGCATAGTAATGAGGAGCTCATTTGATGTCAGCACATTATGCCATTATTTTACTTGATTAATTTAATTTCACAGCTTAACGTTCACAGAACACCAAATGCTACCAGGTAAGCAACAGATACTATCAGGTGAACATCATATACATCCAGGGCAGCACTACATACGATCAGGTTCACACCTGATGATAGCTGGTGCATATCATCTCGTGCTCACCTGCCAGTATCGAGTACTCACCGGAAAGTATCTAGTGCTCACCATATAGTATCTGACGCTCACCTGATAGAATCTGAGCACATGATAGCATGTGGTGCACATTAGATTTTTTTACCTAAAAAAACAGACCACAACATTTGAGAGGCGCCACTGATTTTTTCCTTGTTGTTTCTTAAATAGTTTATTTTTGCAAAACTGAATTTAAAAATTGGCCCTACTGTTTTGCTGGTGTATGTTGTCCATTCTAACTTATTTGCAATCCTTTGACAACTTAAGTGATGTGACACATCTGTGAAAATAAATAGTGTGAAAGTCTGTAGTAATGAAACTCAAATTTTGAGGGAAAAAATGAAATGAAAAAAAAAATTGATTAATGTAGTAAGATTTATCTTAATTAATTTTTGGACCTTATATTGGTCCAATCATCATGAAATAAAATAAAAAGGGCAGCTGGACTTCTTGAATAATGTACAATAATAATAAAAAAGAAAAAAAGTGGTTAATATGACAGCAACAGTAAGAAAGTCAAAATTAGTGCAGCAGAATTAAAGTCTAAAATGGAGCAATCCATTTTTTTATGAAGAATGTGAAGTAGTTTCCACACATTTGTGCTTTTATGTTCCACTATAGGTACTGTTGAGATGTGTAGAAATACAGTGCTGAAATTAACTGGCATTTAATGCACTACACGCCCACAGAGTGCCATGCAGTTTGTTTAACACCATGCGCATATAGCTCACCTAACATGTTAACCATTTTTGTGCGAGTGAGTGCAAGTGATTACCTGGAGAGTGTTCTCCTATGTTCAGTGGCTTCTCCCTCTTATGTAGAGGCTGCTAATTAAAAAATAATTAAGAGG
The DNA here is from genome assembly GCF_015220715.1 of Pygocentrus nattereri. Taxonomy (NCBI): domain Eukaryota; kingdom Metazoa; phylum Chordata; class Actinopteri; order Characiformes; family Serrasalmidae; genus Pygocentrus; species Pygocentrus nattereri. The sequence goes on from NC_051216.1 coordinate 35,898,394, forward strand.
GTGAAAAAAATCAAACACTGTTTGTGAGCAAGTGGTGCATGCTGGGGGTGGATTGTAATTATGGGATGGAGTTGAGAGGGTCATGTCATCACCACGGTTACCTCTCATCATCAAATTACGCCTGATCGTTATGGGCAACACGACAAGGCCACAGCCACTTTGGAATCAAAGAAAAATAAGAGAGAGGGGCTAGCTTTATAAGGGTAATCTCAGGGGGACCACCAATTACACACAATTACACAGAAAGAGTGAAACAGGAAGGTGGGGGGATATTAACTCACTCCCTCCAACACATAACCACACAGATGCAGTCGCCGTAGTTACCAGTCTATTCTGGGATGTAAAAGGCCAGCTGACTGTACATGTATCTTTGTTCTCATCTGCGGCGTAGCTACATGAGGGCCTGTGTGTAGGTGGCAAGTGTGAGAGAATAAAGTCTGAATCACCGCTGACAACTTGGAACTTATACAGTGAAACAAAATACAGCGAAACAGCATGAGTCTGGACAGGAAAGGGGGAGTAAGTAGTTACTGAATATGCACCAGGTTTGGTTCTTGTAGGCTGCATTCACTTTACAAGCCTTGTTATTCAATTCCCATTTTTGCTTGTATCTGACCCTGCTGCTGGTAGATGACAGGGTGGGCGATATGGCCAAAAATATGATATTGACATTATTTCATGATACACAATATGTCATGTTAAAAATAAAAAAAAAGTTACAAATACAATACACCAACTGTACATGAAAATAAATAAATAAATGAAAACTGAAAAACTGTAATCTAATTATCATGATTTTTATTTACTAAACAGTGAACAAGAAGAAGACTCAAACAACTGATAAAAAATAAGCTAATGGGCAAACTTTTAGTCGTCTCTTTGTTTCTCTGCTCTTTTAATTGATCTATCCATGCTTCGCCCACAAACTCATTCTTTTCTTCTGTAAAGTGTGTCCACATAGGCGAACTAGGCAATCACCTAGAGCAACACTTGATCAAGGAAGGCGAAATGTACCAAAATATTCTGTGACATTAGATGAAGCTTAAGTTAGCTTCTATTCTTATTTCCCATTCCACCTTAAATGATGTAGCAGTTACATGTTCCAATGCCTGCACAAGCATGTGTAACTATTGCATTATTAATTAAAATAAGAAGCTAACTTTAGCCTCGTTAAATTATCAAATTTAGTGCAATTGTGTGAATTTGGCCACAATATTAGCCAATTAAGTGCTGTCTGACACAACAGGCAACTCTACAGAGATTATATTTGCTTCATTCCTTCAGTTTGTTATCAGGGCACCAGTTTTGAATTTAAAGCTCCAGTTACTGGTCACATTTAAAAATATATCTGTCCCTTAGAGTAGATCATTTTTAACCCATTCTTAGCCAAAAATGTAAAATGTAAAAACTCAGTTTTCTGTGAACTCATTTTGCTTTCTGAAAATGGCTAAGTGCATGGTTACCTAAGTACATCAAGTCATTACAGGTAAGACATAGAACATAACCATGTTTTATGCCTGTTGTGACATTGTGCTTTTGTAGATGTTTTACATATGATTATATGTTTTAGGGTTTTAGATTAAGGAAGATGACAGAAGTTATCTGTGGTGAGCAGGTGCGTATTTCACATGACTTTTTTTGAGATTTACAGGTATTTGAAATGCCTGTTAGTAGTAAACTTCTGCATAAATTAATTACTAGATTTATACTATGTTCAATGACAGTGTTGTTCAAAATAAAAATCTTGCTAAAATCATGTAATAGTTGAAGTGAACAACTAGAAAACATTCTTCAGGCTCAGGAAGTACTCAGTGTATTCTGCTGTTGCACTGTCCTGCAGAATTTAAGATTTGGATACAAGTACCAGTGGACAAGCAGAGACACAAAATCACTAGTGGTGGCTCAAACAATACACAAGGAAACACAAAGACTGACAAGTGGGCATAGTGTAGTATGAGCATTTGGGCAAAATTTGCAGTTTCCTTGTCTCTTAACAGTCACAGTAGCAAATAATTAAGTGATACAGGTTTTACAATCATTAAGTTAGTCATTAAAACTATTTTTATGTCAGTATGTCAGTATATACCTAAACTCAAGTCACAGAATTTTGTACACAAACACACCATCCTGCTGACATCAAAGGTAGTTGATCTTACCTGTGATTACATACATCAGGGTGTCAAACAGATAATGTGGTAATACTGTAAAGCAGTGTTTCTTAACCCTGTTCCTGACAACCCACAGCTTTTTATGGTTTCAAGTATTTCTTGACTTAATACACCTGATCCAGCTCTTCACCTGATTATAAAGCCTTTCAAGAGCTGGATCAGGGGTGGTGAAACTGTGCAGTGCTGTGTGTCCCTAGGAACAGGATTAAGAATTACTGCACTGGGTCTTTATATGATATCTGAGAATTTTGTAACATTTTCTTGAGGGAAACCCATTTTTTTTCCTGCTGTACAGAAGATGGAAGAGACTGTGGCAGAATGGTTATCAGCTATGCATAGATCTAACATAAATCTGTATATATACCGACCAACCCATGAGACTGCTTTTGAGATTGCCCAAAACAATTATGTCTCAATATGAAGTTTAACATTTAAAATTTGTAAAATTCTGAAGGTTTTGCAGACATTTAGTTCTAGTACTGTAAATTCTTAGAGTTTACCTGTCATTTATTTATTTTGTTTTGATCAAGTGAAATTTTGGGGGGTGGCATAGTTATGCATCTGACTCTGTCCCTCCTCAAAATCATGTTCACCTTAAAAATGAAGTCCTCAGGTGTGTACATTACTGCACATAAATCAATGCCAAGCAACACTAGAACTATGGAAAGCTCAAGAAAGGCTGTACAGCCAAAAGATGACACAATTAATAACATATAGCTGTGTAGTGATAACATTTCCCGAACGTTTTTGCTTGGCATTAATTTCTGTTCAGTGAATGCATGCGCCTGAGGGTTTGATTTTTGAAGGGGACCATGAATTTGAGGAGGAACTGAATCAGCTGCACCACTGGCCCTGACTACAATAGGTTACCATATCACCATGGTGGCATATTTGTTGTCATGTGCAGCTTGCCTTGTCACGATTAGCTAAAACAAAACATTCCATCTTGTCAGCATGGCGTTTTAAACTGAAAGCTCCACATGCAGTTACTCTACACTCTAACATGAATTGAATTTTAACCAAGGTTCTGTAAAGCTTGCCACAAAAGAATGCACAGAGCAGAGAGATTTAAATTTGAAAACACACCAGATACATACATATAACACATGGTAAAATCTGCGACCACATTTTAAAGTGGCTCAAATTTGCAGATGTATACAGATCTTTGTATACAGTATTCACTCTGGGAAAAAACAAATCTGTGCCACTTCATGGATGTAAAGTGAACAGAGCTATAGAGAGCACCCCTTCACTGTACTATTAAATACAAATCTTGAGGATATATGGTGTTTTCTTAGCATAGCCAGTTTTCAGTATTCGGAGAGAAGATTCAGAGTAGAGAATGAGTAAGTGAGTGTGTGTGAGGCAGTGAAGGACAGCAAGATTAATGGCGTGAATCTGCATTTAAATTGTGGTTGTTACTTCATTATATGTGTCGCACACTCCCAAGTTGCCCTTCGGAAAAGCATTGTGGCCTGTCAGTGAATATATCAGTCCAGCATTGGGATGACCTCTGACAAAGAGCCGAAATAGGAAACGCTAATTAGTGGAAATATGATCACCTCGAGTCAGCATGGACAGGCTAGAAACACACTCTTTCTAGCACATGCACCCACACACAGAGGTGGGTAAGAGTAAACCTAATAAAAAGCATTGCCACTGCAATTAGATAATCACTGAAGCAGAAGTGAAAGTAGCCACTAAAAACTCAGGTCCAAAAAACGTTTCCCATAGAACTGCAGTGCAACAGTGAAGAACATCCAGTATCTGTGGGAATAGGAACTGAGGTTTGCTTGGCTGTATTTGTATGTTTTATGGACAGATACAGTGCTAAAGCTCTAGAGTGGGAAGTGCGAGTGTGGCACAAGTCAGGTACTGAAATGGAACTTGATTTGGAACCAATCATGAATGGTTAAACATCCATCACAATTTTAAATTTGTACTTGGACTGAGCAAATTAACAGTAACTACCACAGCTGCTCTCAGAGACACATGCATAAGAAACAAGTTGGCAATATAATATGGAGCATGAAACTACAAAAAAAAAGTCAAAGCTATAAGCAGGAGTCCTCTAAAATGCACAGTTTGGCCTGCTTTCAAAACTCTAATGCAATTCGTTTATGATTTAAAGCCTCAGTCAGGAACTGCTGAAACAGCACCATGGCTCTGACTTTCTCACTCAATCTCTCGCTCTGACTTTAGAGATCAGAAAATGTTTGCATGTTTTTGATGCTGTTTTTTCAAATGCTTTTTCTTTCAGTGTTAAAACCTGGCTGAGCTGCCAGTTGCAGAGACAGGACTGGGACTGAAGGGAAGGGCACAACAGTTTCAGTTTTGTTCAATTTGGATTTTAAAACTGTTCATCAATAATGTAGCTGCAAGCTTGCTGTTTATACAGAATGACAGAACAATTCTTCAGCACAATTAGTGCTGGAGTCCAGACCACCAGAGATGAGTCAGAGTCAAGACCGAGACAAGATCAGAACACATAAATAGAATGTTGGAGAAAAAATAGTACCTTCACTGTCATTCATTTTTCCATTCTATATATTTTAATCTGTAATATTATATTTTATAATATATTTTGTAAAATCTAAGATTCTAGGCTAGGCAGGTCTGAACAGGGTGTCCCAGTGATGGGAGACATTGTGACACACTGCCTAAAAGTTATTACTTCTTCTAACTTTGCATCACAATTTTTGGAAGCAAATGATGGTGAGGTTATTCTCTGTCCTTTCTTTGTAACTTATTCAGAAGCACCCCCTAAAGTTAACTTAATATTAACCAAAGAATATGTCCAGTTTTATTATTGTTCAAATGTTGGAACCAATGAACAAACCAAATAATATCCAATTAAACTGTCATGAAAAGGATCCTCAACTGGCAGCAAACAGATTTTATTTGGACATGTAGATAAAAAACTGTTTTTTTCAGTTTGAAGGTGTTTTTCATATGCATACATATTCAATAATAATTATAAAAGAGTTCAGTTCCCAGTTTTTTGGAGCATTATACTTGGACCAGTTCTTGCATGGACCAGTTCTTGTACTATTCACACCAAGAATGTGCACTAACCAGTGTAAATGAATACAGGACCAGACTTCATGTGCATGTGGGAAGATTTCAGGTTAGGAATATGTTAAACATTTTTCAATACTGGCATACCAGTCTTTTAATTACATGACTTTAACTAGTGCAGTCTCCATCACGGCACATCAAATCCTTGCTATTAATCACACTTCATTAATTATAGAATAAATAATTACATCTCAAAGTATACTGCAAATGGTGTGATTAAAGCAGACTAATTAATGGATTAATTGGTTTTATGTTAATTTGATTTTCTGTGGGGCAGACTGAATCTGTAGAGAATTGTGTGGGGTTTAACGGAGAACCTGATGGCAGGGTCAGTTTGATGAAACGTTCATTTTAATTGATAATATGCTCTCGTCCTACACCTGCATCTTATTTTTTAGTTAGCCTAGCCTTTCCATGAGAATGTAGCTGAACTTCCTCCATGTCACACTGTAATTAGCTGAAATTTGCCTTTTTCAAATGCACAGTGCTGTCTGATAGCTTCAGTATATTCGTGGTGATGGTCGGAACCAATCAAGCACCATTTGATTCTACTGTGAAACTGCACTAGATCCAAATGTCACAACATAACTGAAAGGCAGACACTTGTGTGACATTTTCTTGCACTCGTTAATAAATTTTATAAGCATTAGTTAAATATGTAGTTTTTTAAGATAATGTGTTTTACTGCTACCTATGCAATATATTAGGATAACAGAGAGAGTAAATCTTAAATCAATAAGTAATTATGATTTGAACATATTTAACCATTAGCTTAATGTAGGGTTTCCCTGCTAATAGTGTGATGTACATGCATCATTAGGCTATAGGTTAGACCTATCTCTCATTATCTACTGCATCTGTCACTCTCTCTTTTTCCCTTTCTCAACACATGCACAAACACAAATAAAACCACACATAATGCATCGCTTATCACTCTTACTAAACACATTAATTGACAGACAAGGGTCTAATTGTCCCGAGTTACTGAAGAGGAACATGGCAAGAGGCATGACGAATCAGCTGTCACTCAAAATCCTACTTCTACTGATTCTTCCAGATGTCTGGCTGGTCACAATCAGTAAGTGCAGTAATGCCCATTTAACATTCAAATAATGCCCATCTAATAGCTGTCTATATTCCAGTTCAAAAGGCACATTTATCATGTCTGTTAAACCCAGAGAATAGCACAGCTAAATGAAGGGTTTGTCATTTGAATAGCAGTCATCATATTAAGAGTAATGAAGTGGAGCGAGTCTCTGTTCATTGCTTGAATATCAAGAATTGCCATACAAATGAGTTTGCGATGCGTACATAATGGAAGCCTGACAGTTTCCAAAAACAAGGCCATCTACAGCTTATTGAGCTGAAAAATCGTATGTATAAGGTAAAAGGAAATCATTAAAAATCATATTAGGAAACATTTATAGTTGGAAAAAATATATCCAGCCATTACAAATCAATTTGTCAACTCCTGAAATAAACATCCTGCTTTCAGGGGTACAAGTGATAAAGCCTTCATAGACTTCATTCCATCCAGAAGCAAAATTGTACCAAATCAAGTGCACGAGTTCAAGTGCATAAAAGGTATGACTTCATCTTCTTATAAAAATCCCGTTTAGATGCACGCAAAGCAGCAACAGCAAAAGAGCTCTTTGAGATGCATGAATATTGCATCGGTGTGAATTCATTCTGTTGCATAAGACCTCAGCCTTAACTTGTTAAATGAAATTTAGCTATGCTTCACTTGGAAAACATGTGATGTCATCAAGTAAAGCAAAGAATGATATCATGTCTGGCTTGGTTTTGTGTAACTGGGAGGGAAATGAGGTCACTGCTTCTAGAGCAAAGATGTGAGGTAAATGCATTTTGGTCCAAAGATGAGGTTATACACTAATATGGACAGTCGATACTGCCAGAAGTCTATGCTGATATTAGCAATTGACAATTACTGATAATAATAATATTCTACTATTTAACGGTGGCACGGTGGCGTGGTGGGTAGCGCTGTCACCTCACTGCAAGGAGGGCCTGGGTTCGATTCCTCGGCTGGGTGATCGGGGTCCTCTCTGTGTGGAGTTTGCATGTTCTCTAAGTGTCTGCATGGGTTTCCTCCGGGTTCTCTGGCTTCCTCCCACAGTCCAAAGACATGCAGTCAGGCCAATTGGACATGCTACATTGCCCCTGGGTGTGAGTGAATGTGTAGGTCTGTCTGTCTACCCTGCGATGGACTGGTGACCTGTCCAGGGTGTATCCTGCCTTCCGCCCGATGACCACTGGGATAGGCTCCAGCAACCTGAGGGAGAAGTGGCTCTACTATTTAAAACCAAAAGTCACAGTGAACGCTTACTGCAAAGCACAATCCAGGACAATGCATTATTACATAGTAGTAAGAATCGGAATGCCAAGTAGCGCTAATGATATTTTCATATTTATTCACAATTCAGTCAATTCAATTCAAATTTATTTGAATAACACTTTCTGCAATAGACGTTGTCACAGAGTAACTTTTCAGAAATCCAAGCCTCAGGTGAGCAAACCAAGAGCATCGATGGAATGGAAAAACTCCCTAAATGAGCAAGAGTAAGAACATGTGAGAGGAACTAATTCTCCTGTGGTCAACATCAGATAGCAAAACAATAATAAAAATGAGCAATATGAAAAAGAATAAAGAACTAACAATAAATATACAATGGTAAATATTTAATAAAGAAATGAGCTTTTAAATTGACAGACATATTTAAAGTATTTGGAGCTGTTATCATAGCCAGAGTTATTATCATTAACCAACAATAAGTGATGATTACTATTACACATCTATCAGAGTGCTAATGAGAAAAACAGTGACTACTGTTAGAAGCATATCACAGGAAAAATGACCTAAATCCATGAAAACTAGTAACTACTGTTAGAAGCCTATTATAACAACTCAGTATGAATATGTGAAGAACTCAGTATAGTGTGAGGCAAGAGAATGTCTATGATTGAATAATTTTAGTGTCAGTCAGTACCGGCATCAGAATCGTTAGGAGGGTCAGTGGAGTATGCAGGTGAAACTGCAACTGCACAGCAGTGCAGTGAATGCATAGGTTGTGCAGGCTTCAAACTCATCAGGGAAACAGGTAATTTTGCCTCACTCAGAGGGCCTGTGAGGATACCTAGTTGACCTCTCCTACCACTAGGCCATCCCTCCATCTTCCTTTGTTTTTTCAATATCAAAACCATGTTTGCTGAGTTATGCTTATGTTTTTTCCCAATATGTTTATTTGAGCAAAAATATTAATTGTGCATTAAAATGTGCAGAAGTTTGTTCCCCCATCTTCACTTAGAAAAAGGTTTTTGACGTTTTGCCAGTGAACATTGGGGATATTATTACACTGGAGACTGCCTAAAGTACAGCAAGTCATTAAATTGCAAGTAACAAGTAAGTCTCAAGTCTTAACCCTTGAGTCCTGAGTCAAGTCCCAGGTCAAGTCTCAAGTCTCAAGTCAAGTCCTAATCAAGTCACTCTGCATTCTTGAGCTAATTACAGTTTCAACTATTCATTCAAATGAAAAGTAACTGACTTTATAGTAGTCTGCAGTCAGATGCCTCTACGTGTTTCTTCCACTTTGGGTCTTGAGTCATTTCGAGTCATGAGGTTCAAATCCAAGTCAAAGTCCAAGCCATTGGTGTTCAATTCAAATTCAAGTAGCAAGTCTTTCTCGATTTTGCTGAGTCGAGCCTCTATTCATAAACTTGTGACTCAAGTCTAACAAATGTCCAAGTCATTTAACTTGAGTCCACACCTCTGGAGGCTGCAGACCTCTACAGACAGACAGAGCAATATCTGAACACAGTGAAAAGGCTGGCTACATCGACCTGCGCAATCTCTGCATCCATCAGAACGATGCTACCAAATTCCCTTCAAAAGCTCTGAACCCCTGAGACTCCAACTAGCCCAGACCTCAAAAGGCTATCCTTCACACCTCACTGCTTGCTCCTGCTGCTGCTCTTTCTTTACCTCTCCCTCCTTTCTTCCCTCACTCATGTCATTCCTGTCTCTGCATGGTCAAGGGATGTGTCCCAGAAATTGTGCCGGGAGGCCTGCCCTCTCTCTTTATTATCTGCCTTCCTCTATCCCTTAGAGCAGTTCTAGGTGGATGCCTCTAAAATAACTCCCCATTGAAGGGGGTTATTCTGCACATCTACAAGAGCTACCATCCTCTGAGACCTCCTCAGTCTGTTAATATCAGTGTACAGGTGAAATAATGGTGGGCTTCCTTTTAATGAGATTAATATAGAAATTAAATTAACTTTGGATTTCAAATAACCTGGTACAGGCCCAGAGAGACTGAAGAGATCATAGGCTCATCCAGTGATGAACTAACCTTTAGTACCTCCTTCTTACTCCTGAGATTAATGACCTCTGGCATATATTAGCTCCACAAAGGAGAAGAGCAAGGCATCCTTATAACCCAAGATATTGAAGAATCTCTCTTGTTTTTTTCTCTGATTTTAACAGCTGCTAATCAGCCATTAGAGATACAAAATGTGAAAGAGGCACGGCAGACCTCATTGTAGCAATGCCTTGTACACGCTTAAAAAAGATGGTTCTTTAAGGTTTCTTTACTAAAGCAAATGATTTTACTTAGAACAATGAGTTTTGGTTCTTTGCATGGTGAAATGGTTCCAGATTGACTGGAAAATATGTTGTATATGGTTCTACAACCCCACTTCCAAAAAAGTTGTGACGCTGTGCAGAATGTAAACAAAAATAGAATACAATGATATGCAAATCATGTAAACCATGTTTTTAAAGGATATACTACAAAGAAAACATCAAATGTTGAAACTGAGAAATTTTTTTGAAAAAAAAATGCCCATTTTGAATTTGATGCCAATAACATGTTTCAAAAAAGTTGGGACAGCGGCATGTTTACCATTGTGTTTCATCTCCTCTTCTGTTAACAACACTCTAAGCATTTGGGAACTGAGGAGGCCAGCTACTGTAGTTTTGAAAGTGAAATGTTTTTCCATTCTTGCTTGATATAGGATTTCAGCTGCTCAACAGTTCAGGGTCTCCTTTGTCATATTTTTCATTTCATAATGCACCAAATATTGTCAGAGGATAACAGGTCTGGACTGCAGGCAGACCAGTTTAGCACCTGGACTCTTTTAGTATGGACTAATGCTGCTGTAATACATGCAGAATGTGGTTTGACATCATCTTGCTGAAATAAGCAAGGCCTTCCTTGACATTATATGGATGGCAGCAAATGTTACCAAAACCTGTATATATCATTCAGCATTAATAGTGCCTTCACAGATGTGCAAGTCACCCAGGCCATGTGCACTAAAGTACCCCCATATCATCATGAGCGTCCATGATTTCCAAAAAGAACTTTAGAAAAAGAACCACAGGACACTTTTCCGTTTATCCTCAGTCCTTTTTTTGAATGAGCTTGGGCCCAGAGAATGTGGTAGTGTTTCTGGATCCTGTTTCTATTTGGTTTCTTCTTTGCATTTTAGAGTTTTAACTTGCATTTGTGGATGCAATCACAAACTGTTCTCACAGTCAATGTTTTTCAGAAGTGAATCATGTCTGTTTTTAATTCAGTGCCATCTGATGGCCCAAATATCATGGCCAACAAATATTGGTTTATGGCCTTGTCCCTTGCATACAGAGATTTCTCCATAATCGCTGAATCTTTTAATAATATTGTGTACCATACATGATGAAAAGCAAAAGTTCTTTTATATTTTGCATTGATGAATGTTATTCTTGAATTGTTGCACTATTTGCTCATGCAGTCTTTTACACAGTGGTGAACCCCTCCTCACAGACTCACCCTCTCTGGGATGCTTTACAAGCCTTTTGTTGCCCTTGTCCCATCTTTTTTGGAATGTGTTGTTGGCATCAAATTCAAAAATGTGCTTATATTTTTCATGTTTCAACATTTGATATGTTGTCTTTGTACTATTTTCAATTAAACCAACTTCTTTGGGAATGAAGTTTATAGAAAAAGTTTATAGAGTATATAGAAACTTTTTGAAAGTGCTTCAACATAGCAAAAAATAGGAGTTCTACTTTTGTTGCATTCTTGACTGTGTAACAATATCAAACCCATAAAAAACATCCTTTTTAGGAATGTAGGATATCCAAGTCATTAAATCACTACATTCATCCTTGCTAAACAATTAGACCCTCTTCCTACAAATGCACATCACTACAGGTCTGATGAATTTAAGTAGAAAAAAGTCTTCAGACTGCCACCAGCAGTGCAGAGGCATTACAGCCTTCAGAGACAGATGCTTATTTAAAGCCTTTTATTAGGGATTTATGAGCAAATTAAACATTCTCTTTTCTGTTTTCTTATCCTTCTACAAAAATTCAGCTCTGCGACTCCAAGTCATTCACTAAACCAACATTTGATGCTGAAGTGCTAAATGTTTAAACAAAAAATATCAGATTAATTTAACTCAAAAATTGGAATTCTCCTCTAAAACTCATCCAAAAAGATTTTTACGAGATATACACTCAATGATTGTAATTAGATGTTGAAGTAGAGTACTATTGACACCTGCAGAGCACATTAAGCTGCAATAATGAGAAACGTTTAAAGATGGATAAAGGAAATTTGTGTTAAAACTTTGCGCAAAGATCTTTTTTCTTAATATACACATCAGACATAATCCAGTTGAAGATATATCAGTGGATTCTGAGATCAATTGTACAAGAGGATCAGACATTGCAAAGTGTGCCAGAACAAACATTATGTCTTCAATTCTAGTTAGGTTTAAACACTGAGTGAACATCAAAGCAATCAGAGATAGAGTGGCTATCTACACATTAGCTATCACTCTGAGCCAAGAGGCCTCCCTTGGGGGCACACATCAATCCTGCACTTCAATGCCAAAATGTCCAATGTTGCAGTTAACATTATATTCTGGATGATGCTGGGGCATGTCAGAATGCATTAGATGGGACATAAATCACTTCATGTGGAGGCAGGAGCAGAAAGCCTGTGGGACTTGACCTCACAGATCTCTAATGATGGCTCCACATAGCCTACAGGTGGCCCCTGATCTTAACTTTTTACCTTTCATCCCAATTAGACAATTAGAGCATTAGAACGAACAGATCAGACATTGGAGAAATACATAGACACTTTCATAGACACATGACAGTGCAATGTTAATGTCACTGAGTTCTTCAGTACAACCCATTCTGCTGCCAGTGTTTGTCTATCGAAACTGCCATCCTATGTGTTTAATTTTAACCACCTGTTTGCTGAACTAAATAATTTATAATAATTAAGTGTCCCATAATTTTTATCTATATAGTGTATGTACACAGTAAAAATTGATGCAGCTTTTAATTAAAAAAGTAAGTGAACCTGGCTGACTTACAATTGTGAGTTCAATGAACTTCAAATAACAACTGTTTTAATATGATTGTTCTATCAGAAGTTAATCAACTCAAAACGTGAAGTACAACAGAATTACTTACTTTTTAATTTTTAAAAAAGTATAATTTTAACAGTGTACTTGTTGAAGGATCTGTAATTTTCTGTTAAAAATAATTTTTTTTACACTGTAAAATGAATAGCTTGCACATCATTGCCATTTTGATTGCCCTTTATATTATGTGAAAACTTCAGAATGAATGGACCAACAGATATCATCAAGAATCAGTTGGAATTAAACCTCTTTACATGAGCTTACGTTAAAACCAGCCATTAGGGGTGTACTTTGTGTACTTCTGGTGAGGGTTGCGTCAGGAAGGGCATCCAGCGTAAAACTTGTGCCAAAACTATCATGCGGATCACAAATATGATTGCCATACCGGATCGGTCGAGGCCCGGGTTAACAACGACCACCTCCATTGCTGTTGACCAGCAGGGTGCCGGTGGAAATTGGACTACTGTAGGTCGAAGACCATCAAAGAGGAGAGGAGGAAGGCAGGTTAGAAGGCAACGAGAGAGAAGGAAAGGCAGGAGTGTGGAGGTTAGAGTAGGGACTCTGAACATAGGGACAATGACTGGTAAAGGCAGAGAGCTTGCAGACATGATGGAGAGAAGGAAGGTAGATATTCTGTGTGTCCAGGAGACCAGATGGAAAGGAAGCAAGGCCAGGAACATTGGAGGTGGATTCAAACTGATCTATCGTGGTGTAGAGAGGAAGAGAATGGAGGAGGGATAATCCTAAAGGAACAGCTTGTGAAAAGTGTTCTGGATGTAAAGAGAGTGTCAGACAGGATCATGAGCCTGAAGTTGGAGGTTGATGGTGTAATTTTGAATGTGGTCAGTTCATATGCAACCACAGGTTGGTTGTCAGTTAGAGGAGAAAGAGGAGACAGACACTCCATCCAAAGCGGGGGCCGCACAGCAGCGTCGGGGAAGAACAAAGGTGGCAGTGTCTGCATCTATGTGAACAACAGGTGGTGTACAGACGTAAAGACTGTTGAAAAAGAGTCTCTAGTCAAGTCTGCCACGGCGCTAGGGCTGCTGCATGTTGCCATCAGATCTATCAAAGAGGCCAAGAGACAGTACAGGCTGAAGCTGGAGGGCTACTACACCACCACGGACTCCCGGCGCATGTGGCAAGGACTACAGCACATCACCCACTACCAGCAGACGAGCAGGGCGGTTACAAACAGCCACACCACACTACCTGATGAGCTAAATGAGTTGTATGCTCGCTTTGAGGTCCTCAACCCTTGCCGACCGAGAGACACTATGGCCACACGAAACATATCACTCACTGTGACATCAGTGGATATGTGCAGGACCTTGAGGAGAATAAACCCACGGAGAGCAGCCAGCTCAGAGAACATCCCCGGGCGTGCACTCAGGGTTTGCTCATCAGAACTGGCCGATGTGTTTGTGGACATATTCAATCTGTCCCTTGCGCAAGCTTTTGTCCTGCTTCAAGTCAACCACCATCGTACCCCTCCCAAAGAAAAGCATTGTGACTAGTCTAAATGACTATCGCCCTTTTGCACTCACCCCAATCGTGATGAAGTGCTTCGAGAGAATAGTCATGACTCACATCCAAGAGACCATTCCAAACACTATAGACCCTCTTCAGTTTGCATACCGATGGAACAGGTCCACAGATGACGCAGTGAACACAGCCCTTCACACAGCCCTCACACACCTGGAGGGCAAGGACACGTATGTCAGAATGCTCTTCATTGACTACAGCTCAGCATTTAACACGGTCATCCCATACAAACTCTCAGAAAAGCTCCTCACCCTCGGACTGACACCTGCCCTCTGTAACTGGGTGCTGAGCTTTCTATCAGATAGACCCCAGTCAGTCAGAGTCGGCAGCTGCACATCCAGCACAGGAACAGTCAGCACAGGGGTCCCCCAGGGCTGTGTGCTGAGCCCCCTTCTGTAAACACTCTTCACGTATGACTGCGTGTCCTCCCAGAACAATACCAGCATCATCAAGCTCGCTGATGATACTACAGTCGTTGGACTGATCACTGGTGGGGACGAGACAGCATACAGGAAGGAGGTGGCTGAGCTGGTGGCCTGGTGTCATAACAACAATCTCTCCTTGAATGCAGACAAGACCAAGGAAATGATTGTTGATCCAAGTAGAAAGCGGGAACTACACACACCCCTGTATGTTGGTGAGACAGAGGTGGAGAGGGTGAAAACCTTCAAATTCCTCGGCATCCACATCAGTGAGGATTTCGCCTGGTCTCACAATACACACCTCATCATCATGAAGTCCCAGCAGCGACTGTACTTTCTGAGAAGGCTGAGGAAATTTGGCATGCCAGCCAAAATTCTCAGCACCTTCTACAGGAGTACGATCGAGAGTGTTCTTACCAGCTCCATCATGGTCTGGTATGGAAACTGCATTGCTCAGGACAGGAAGGCTCTCCAGCATGTAATCAAAACTGCCCAGTCCATCTCAGGAGCAGCCTTCCCCTCACTACAGGACATTTATCACACCAGGGTCATCAGAAGGGCACAAAACATCATCAGGGACAGTACACACCCCCAGCACAGACTCTTCACACTCCTACCTTCAGGCAGACGTTACAGGAGTGTAAAGTCCAGGACAACTAGACTGACCAACAGTTTCTATTCACAGGCAATCAGGCTGGTGAACATCTCACTAACTACCTCTTCCCCCCTACTAATCTGAACTGATTTAACCTTGCACTCAACAGCTGCACCTTACCTGCACTGTACTGCTGCTGTTAGAACAATACTGTTTACATCTATTACTTGCACAGAGTAATAATGTTTACTGTTTACATCTGTTTTCATCTGTCGCTTGATGCACTTTATGAACAGCTGCTCCACATATTTGCACATATGCACGTGTAACCTTAATTTTATTTCAACTTTGCACATACTGTACACTTACTTGCTTTTACTTTTTACTACTGTTTTTTAAAGTTATTCTTATATATTTTTTTTTTATTCTCTTAAGAGTATATATGGTGAATGGAGGAACAACAAAGTAAGAATATCATTGTACAGTGCAACTGCCTGTTCTGCTGTGCACATGGCAATAAAACTCTTGAATCTTGAATCTTGAGAGTGTTGGTAGAGAAGTACAGAGAAGGTCAGAAGGAGCTACATTGTGTCTTTGTGGATCTAGAGAAGGCATATGATAGGGTGCCAAGAGAGGAACTGTGGTACTGTATGAGGAAGTCAGGTGTAGCTGAAAAGTATGTTAGGGTGGTGCAGGACATGTATGAGGATAGTGATACAGTGGTGAGGTGTGCAGTTGGAGTGACAAATGGTTTCAAGGTGAAGGTAGGGTTACATCAGGGATCAGCTTTGAGCCCCTTCTTGTTTGCAATGGTGATGGAAAGGTTGACAGATGAGGTCAGGCAGAAGGCTCCATGGACCATGATGTTTGCAGATGACATTGTAATCTGTGGTGAGAGTAGAGAGCAGGTGGAAGAGAATCTGGAGAGGTGGAGGTTTGCACTGGAGAGGAGAGGAATGAAGGTCAGTAGAGACAAGACGGAATACATGTATGTGAATGAGAGGGAGGCAGGTGGAAAGGTGAAGATGCAAGGAGTAGAGGTCGTAAAGGTGGATGACTTCAAATATCTTGGGTCAACCATCCAGAGCAATGGACAGTGTAGAAAAGAGGTGAAGAAGAGGGTGCAGGCAGGATGGAGTGGTTGGAGACGGGTGTCAGGGCTGATGTGTGGCAGAAGGATAGCAGCAAGAGTGAAAGGGAAGGTTTACAAGACAGTAGTGCGTCCTGCTATGATGTATGGTTTAGAGACTGTGGCTCTGTCTAAAAGACAGGAGGCTGAGCTGGAGGTGGCGGAGATGAAGATGCTGAGATTTTCGTTGGGAGTGACAAGGATGGACAAGATTAGAAATGAGCAAATCAGAGGGACAGTGAAGGTAGAGCAGTTTGGAGATAAAGCCAGAGAGGCCAGGTTGAGATGGTTTGGACATGTGTTGAGGAGGAATAGTGGATATATTGGTCAAAGAATGTTGGAGATGGAGCTGCCAGGTAGAAGGAGAAGAGGTAGACCAGAAGGTTTATGGATGTAGTGAAGGTGGACATGGAGATGGTTAGTGTAAAAGTAGAGGAGGCAGTGGATAGGGCAAGATGGAGGCAGATGATCCGCTGTGGCGACCCCTAAAGGGAGCAGCCGAAAGAAGAAGAAGAAGACATGAGCTTACGTTAAAGGTTAGGAACATTTTTGTTTTCTCCTGGAATGTGGCTGTTAGCAATGGTTAGAATTGCACACGAGTCTCTGTGGTACATCATCGGTGAGCATAATGTGATTATTGAGGCCAAAATTGAAAACAGTGGCCAATCTCTCCTTATCATTTCTTGCTGTAGCCTGCCCTCACAAGACACGCTTCATCACACAAAGTTCATTTCTAAACAATGACAGACACTTTTAACAAACCTCTAATCAGAGTCAACAACTCGTAATTGCATTGATTCAATTCATTTATCTGCACTTCAGCTTCTTGAACAACAACACAGTGTTCTCATAAAGGTTAATTTTGAGATGAAGATTAATGTTTGTGTCTGTGTGTGTGGTGTGAATAAAAGAGCACAGTCCCAGAAAGGTCATCAGTTGGCTCATAGCTTCATAATGAATTACAGAGCATACAAAACAAAGGCTCATTCCTCAGACTAGCAGAAACACTATTGCTGTATGGCATTCAGCTGGTTTAACACGCAAAGGCGTCTACACAGACTTGTGTGCCAGTGTCTAAACATTGTATGTTCTGACATCCTCTGCCACTGCAATTGCTTTATGTGTCTTCACATGATGAGCTAGCTGTGATAGCTAGCTTTCTATGGAGAAAAGCAATATGCTTTGTGTTAGCACAGTATCATTCAAGCAGTCACTCAGGATCAGTCAATGTTCTAATCATTCAGTTCTTCCTCAAGAGTTAGAACACTGATTACACCGATGTGCCCATAAAGATCCACTCCCTGTTCAATTATATAAATGTAATACATTATTAATACCACGGTACAAAGCTTAGCGCCACACATCTGTTAGTGATAATCACAGCAGCCAAGAGTCAGGAATTTTCGAAAGGCTGTGACGTATAAATAAAAGCAGTAATTTATCTATTAAAAATAAAATAAAAACAAAAAATAAAATGAAATGGAAACGAGTGCATGCTGGAAAATAAACCCCTCCCTCTCACTCTCTCCCTCCTCCTTCCCTCAATCATTTATGTAACAAGCTGAATGAACACAGGGAATCTAGTTCATTCTCTTCTGCCCTATTTCTCTCTCGCTCCTCATCAATAATGCAGCAGGTGCTGATGCTGCCTGGAGCAGAAAAAAACGAGAGAAGGAAAAAAAAAAACACAGGAGAAGTTATAAGCTCGCCTCAATCCTCTCACTGCACTTTTATATAAGCAGCTCTGGCTACTTCCGCTGTTAGTGGTTGTCATGTGAACCCAAACCAGTGCCAAAACATTCAACCATGCTAACAGCTATCTTTGAACATAACTTTACCATCATTTTGATGCCTTCTTGGTGGACGTGAACTTTAAGAGAAAGCTGCCATGAAGACAAGAGGAGGTTGTTTTCGGAGAAAATACATGATTTACTGAGAGGAATAATGTATAATAGCAGCACGTTTTGGTTGGTGATTCCTGTGTGCTGGGTAATGTTAACTGATGTTACAACACTGTTAAGATTTGGTATTTGAAAGGTGAGAGCTGATCAAAAAATTATGTAGTTTAATCAAAGGGGAGATTTGACACAGAAGAGAATGGGTGTATATATAGAGACAGATGAGTTGAGAGAGTGAGGGGAGGGAGGAGGGATAAAGAGAGGGAGAGGGAGATGAAGGGAAAGGTAGGCTAATGATGTAGCATATTGTCTCCAAACCTGCTTTCTCTCCAGCTGAGCTGCTCTGTGAAGTGTGCATTATTAGACACCGTCGCTTGTCCTGTGGGTCGTCACAGTTATTTTGGGACATAAAATCATCACTTTTGTTCTATAAATTAGCACCCCAAATGAGTGATGAGGACAGAAAATGCTAAAACGTTGTACAATTAAGCCTCCTGTTCAGCTGGTGCTGAATATTCATGCAGGCTTCTAGCTTAGTAAACTCAGTAAACATTATACGCATGACTCATCACAAAATGCAACTTTCGCCAAAACTCCTTCACATAGAGGAGACGTAGTGTAAAAACAGCATCATCTTAAAGGAATGTTTCTTTGAAAAATCAAATTTGCACAATCTTCCACTCACCCTTGATTTAATCAAGTCATGTTTGATGTCTTAATTTTGCCTCTTTAGTTAAGCGCTGGATCTAAGAGATTGCAAACAAGCACTAGAAGTTACCCAAATTATTTTTGTACATGCCCAAATATGCTCAAACTGCATCAGGGTGTTCATTAGGGTCATGCAAACTTGTGGATGTGGTTTAGCATGTCTCACTGTGAATTATAAAATTTAACAAAAATTCACTGCGTAGCTCAATGCCAATGTCATCCCTTTGTTCACAAGGTCCTAATGTTCCCAGGGCCCCTTATTTGCTCATTGAAATGTCTAAGAAACCTGCCCCCATATTCCACAAGCCTGTACATGTTAAGCTCTGACAAGGGAATGTGTGTCCTATTAAGATTATGCTCATTATTCCCCTTTCTATGACCTCTAATGAACCTAGATATTCAATCATGACCTTAGGAACCACCTTTGAAGTTAAACATACAGCTCTGGGAGCATAGGTACACTCCCACAACCATTGTAGACATCTGACAGTATTGAATAATGATGTATTGTAATCAGATAATCAGTGTGTTATATAAAACATTTAGAAAGTAATCCTGGAAAAAAGAATTTTAGAAATGCCCTGAACTTCTCCTTGGCCAAGTTTGAGAATAAAGGTATTGTGGTTTCACTCTGAACAACCTCTCTGCATCTGCTATTCCAGTTTTAGGGGTTGCCACCACATGGTGAAGTTTTTTTTTTTTCATTTTTATAGGTGACAGTAAGTCAAGTAAGTCAGTTCTCGATCTATCCCATCTTAATGCCCACCTATCCATCTCAATGCCTACTTAATCACTAGAAAGCATAAACGACCACAGGAAAACACCTCAACTTTTTTCATTAAAATGTTATTTTTGCCAAAAGTTTAACGCAGTGATGTTTGTGTGCCTACCAAGGCAATATGGGACATGTACCAATAAACATATGAACAGAGTATTGGTGAAGTGAACAACTGAAAGGTCAGGGACTGTGTTTTATTTCTAGAGACAAAGAACAAAATAAAAAATGATGAACCTGCTCTTGTGCACTGTTATTGTTAGACTTATAACAATATTGCTTACTGTTTGAAAATGTTTTATATTTCTTTTTTTTTCATTAAGTTAATTTTTTACTTGATTTTTATGACAAAGAGCCATCGTCGCCCCACCAACCACCTGGATGCCAAAAAGATGTATGTTTAACTACATCAAAAATCTGATTTTTTCACCAAATCATTCCTTTCATTCAAAAGTGTGAGCAGGTCACTATTACCGGCATGGATCACCTCACCACACACCTTAATAACTCTTCTACTGCATACCGTAAAGTAAAGTGGTTCAGATCAGTAGACTGTACTTGTCTATTTCATCTCCATTATGGATTTTATATATCTGTGTTTTTGATGGGTTTTTGTTTTAGAGTTTTTTTTCTGTGGCATTCGTTATAAGCATGGGGTAAATTATGGGAGTTGGTTGGAGTGGCCTTGATCAATTGGTTTCTGCAGTACACCCGTCCTGCAGTCCTGCAAGACTGACAGAGGAGGGGAATAAAATTAAGCTTATTTATGCCCCGGACTGCAGCAGAGGCAAAAGAGAGGAGAGCTATTGATAGTCTTTGCTTAGCCAAATGAATGTTAAAGGGCATGTGTGCGTGTGGGTTTAAGTGTGAATATGTCAGATGCACATTAAAGGGCATTATGGTTCCATTTAAACCTTTGTGTGTTGTGACACAGATCATTATGATAAGTCAATTCCATGGAGCCGAAACAGACTAAAACAAATACACTTGATTTTCGTCTTTTCTACGCACACATGTACACAAACCTGTGATGGATTACCAAGGAAAAAACAAGAAGGCAAAGATATGGACAAATGGGCCATTGCCATGTAGATCTGAATACATACTTTAGTACTGGCTCAGATCAGTAGATTAGTGTGTTCTAAAGCATGGCTACATAGGTACAGAGGTATAGCTGTTATGAATTCATTCTGTATAATCTATCAGTGCTATGCTTAAACTGCAGCACGCCACTGAGTGGGCCAGCAGTGTGTCAGGATGACAAATGCAGACTTTTACTACTCATCAAGTAACGCTAATGCTCTCCAAAAAGAGCTTAGAGACTGCTTCCCACTCTCTCTCTCTCTCTCTCTCTCTCTCTCTCACTATCTCTCATATGTTTTTGTTTTATACCTGTTCCACTCTTTCTTTATTCTCCAGATTAATGTCATTATTGGTAAACTCTGTTGATATTTTTCACTTATCATTTGATGCACTTAAAGAAGACAAAGGACATGGATAAGAAAGCTATAGCACATTCTGTTTTCAGGCCTCATCAATGCAGGCCTCATCTTTTTTTACAGTAATATGCACATATGCAGATACATACAGGGTCAGAGCCATGTTGAGATTGTTGATTTTATTCCACTACTATGGACTATTACATATCCAGACTACAGCCGAACTAGTGAGGAGAATAAGAGATGGGGGATTGATTTCTGAATCAGGAGAGAGTGATGCAGTATTGGCTGTATATAGTCATCCGCCCCCTCTCTCTCACTCTCTCTGATGTTAGTGTTTTGTGTGCTGCGTGTATGTGTGTGTGTGTGTGTGCGCATCTCTAGTAGAGCAGCACAGCCGAAAAGTGGGTCACATCCAGCTCCTGTGCCTCGAGACTAAGACCAGAGCGCTTACGTGTGCATGCATACGCACACCAACACTCCCATGCACATATACACGCAAGAACCTACTTTATCGCAACAGCGAGGAAAAAAAAAGAAATGCGCACAGATATCTGACATAATCCTCAAAAGAGAGCACACATTTCATGGTTTCAAACAGAGAAACATGAAGCATTCCCTGAGAAATTAATGTGCTACAGCGGCGAGATGAAGCAGTTTCCTCTGCCTTAACTCACTCTGCCTTATCATATCTGTAGTTATGAGCAGGCTGACTGAAGAGTACTCAGCAGAGACAACAATATCACACAGCAGCCATAGGTAACACTTATATATATGGTATGTAGCAACAAAGCATATGTAGTATAGTGTGTTACATATCATTAATATACTGCTTCTAATGAAGTAAATAAGAGGCTATCGCTATGGCTGCTGTTTCTATACAAAGCTACAAACTGATTGATACTTGTCAAAGATGAAATTTCAGAGGTAGGCCTGATAAAACATTAAGGAGAATTGAAATATCAATAAGACACGTCTGAAGAATGTTCAATAAAATGAATATGCCAGTCTGACCTAACATCTGATATTAGTACTGATGACTTCAGCTTTGAGCATTTGTTACTTCAGACCTTGCTTTGCTGTTAAAAAGCGACTATCACAATGTAGCCACAAAAGGGACAGCAGCTCTTTTCAGCCTGTAATAAGATGGGCCAGTTGCTTCACTTTTCACTGCATATGCATTTATAGCAGTTTCCTTCTCAAAGCGTAAAATACTGTGAGGATATTATTTTTGTAATGGAGCATTTATTTTGATTTACAAATGCTGATGATTTATAAATGCCTGCAATGTCATATTATTATTAACTTGACAAAAATCCCTAAACCAATTCATTTTAGTAAAACAGTATTTTAAACTTGCATTTCCTGGTACTGTGAGTAAAAAGTCTACAGAGCAAGCTTTGTCTAAATAATGATTTACTCATTTTCTTTACCAAACCATTGTGAAAATCTTTGGTTCTGCACATGTGGCATAACTTCAATCGCACTGTAGCTTCTGTTACAGACATGTCAGACATTATTCCCCCACTGTGGGACTAATAAAGGATAATCTTATCTTATTCATTTCAGTAAGAGGATACACTCATCACAGGTCAACATCATACAGTTCCCAACCAAGTGGGAAGTGACACACAAATCTTTTGTTCTTCAGATCTTTTCTGACACTTTGATCCTACATTGGATACGTATCCCATTCATGGCCATATAACCTAACATAGTATCTACAAAACCTTTTTTTCATTAATAGCTGAAATGCACTGCATTGTACCATAATATGCCAGCCTTGCTTAAAATGTATACACATATTTCTAAACTGTAAAAATAACATTTTTATCATAGTCAGTTCCGCCTCTACTATAGCCATGGATGACGTGTATTCGTATCAAAGCACAATGACATGTCACAGTATCCAAATCAGTCAACCTACATCACCACACCCTGATGATGCCCCACTCTTGCCCAGAGTCATGTAGAGAGATTGCTCTGCATGTGCTGCACTCATAAATATGAAACCCATATAAGTCTAGAGCAAGGGAGAACATCGGCGCTGCTTTGAATGTTTTTCCATACATATCAACTCCTCGCATTTAGTATGTTATTTTTTGTTCTAGTTAGTTATTATTGGGAATTCTTAGTTATTGTATTTGTAGACATTATAGTCGTTAGTTTTTTAGACTTAACTAGTGTTATATTGATAATGTTCAATGTAATATTAGGTAACCTGATGGACCGATTAAGTGTGGATTCTTGCAAGTCTAGCTGCTAATTGCAGAATGTAAGGATTTAGGGCCACTGCAGCAAATCCTGGATGACAGGTGAATCAGTGTACAACCCTAACCTGCTCACATCTGTGTACAACCTGTTTGGTATGGCACAGTCTCCCTGTCATACCTCTGTGCTTGAAATCAAACAGATAGCATGCTAAAAGCTAGGTTGCAATGGTGGTAATGCTAGAGAATGGCTAGTCAGCTTAGGCTACAAAGGTTGGGTTAGCTTTTTTTCTGCATTAACTTTTAACATACCTAGGCCACCTCCTGTTCTCAAGAAGTAAGAGATTTGTACAGTGCCCACATATGCACTTGTATAGAATCTGCCATTCTGCACATTCTCCTTAATAAGAATGTGACGAACGGCATTCATGTGCTTTTTTTTACTGTGCGTGTGCCATCATTAAGCATTACCATGGCAGCAGCGCTGAACAGAAGTTAAAGCCTGGAAATGGTGGTGCAAGCAATACATCTCATCCTTTTTGCCTTCGATTCACTGTAATAATGAACATCTGAGAGATGTTCAGACTTAATTATCTTCACAGCAAAGGCTCGTTCTGACCATTAGTTTGTTTGGTGTTCATGTCACACAGGATTCATCAAGTGTTATTACTGATTAATATTTGCGCATGCGGGTCATTTCAAGATGCTGGTTCATTCACATTAATGACAGATTGGAATCACTTATCTAAATGAGTGTGAACCATCATGTCAGAGAGATCAGATTTGCGCAAAAAAATGCATTTGAGCAACGAGGCTTGCAATTTGAACATAGCCTATGATACTTTGTTTACAACTGGTCGCTTCATGTGTCCTGAATTTTACTATTATATCTGGACAAGGCCAAGCCACAAAAAATGCAAGTTTGATTGCACCCAAGACAGATTTTAAAACAGATGCTAATCTGATCGCTCCGACCACTTCAGGATATGGTCTGGGCCATATCTGAGCCACATCCATCTCTTCACCACATAACCACAACTCCTCCCCATGTCAAAGGGCATGCGATCTGTGTGTCTGTGAGGAAGGCAATT
Organism: Pygocentrus nattereri; assembly: GCF_015220715.1. Lineage (NCBI taxonomy): Eukaryota > Metazoa > Chordata > Actinopteri > Characiformes > Serrasalmidae > Pygocentrus > Pygocentrus nattereri. The sequence continues at coordinate 35,922,892 of NC_051216.1, forward strand.
GTGGGAGAACACACAGGGACCTGTGGGGTGAATGTTATGCCAAAAGTTTTTTAAAAAATGAATGAAAACTGAATGTAACGATTAAACCTTATCGTCTATCAACCATCTCACAACAACAATAACTTATAGCTTGCAGTAATCTGGGATATTTTCCACGCTTTACTGTGTTTAGCAAGCGTTAACTATGTTACTTCAACAATTTTCTTCCTGACCCAACACACCTGTCCAGTTCATGAACAACTTGGTAATCAGTTGATGAGCTGGATAATATGTTTTGAGTAAGTAATAGTTAAGACTGTAGAGTTGCAGGGTTAAAAACAGCTGCAAACCCTGCTTAATTAGCCCTAGTTAGTGCTAGCAGCTGCAAGCTAAAAACGTTACAGATTCATTCAACAGCTATGTTTACTTTGTATACTTTTATTTAATAATTCAGTTTCCAAGATATACTCTGAGCATGTGTAACATTAACAAATATGACAAATTGCTCATAATGTTGGATGTATCAACGCAATTTTCTCTGGCAACTAGATTCTATGCAATGCACTTGTCCTGTTTGGGGCAGGTCACAGCACACAGAGTGGGCATGGCTATGTGTTCAGAAGACCTGTCATTTCCAATCAACTGACCAATAGAGAGTGCAGGGGAATGCCCTCTTCTAAGACCTGCCCCCTTTAAAAAGGGCAATAAAGAAAAGAAATATTTCAGAAGCAAAAGAGTGATCCTAGTAGTAGAAAAACATGTCAGAAAAAAAACAAAGTAAAAATAGACAAAAGTGATTATTCTTAGTGATAATTTAGTGTCATAATGAATGAAAATGATTAGTAATCTTTTTGAAAAAATAAGTTTGATTTAACTTTCAGTATTTGTATTTGCAACATATTAAGGACAGTTAGATACTTAACATTTTGCTTGTGGATTTTATCATTTAATTGGGAACTTTTGGACTAGACCAAATGAAATACCTAACAGCAATATGGACATACACAGCAAACACCTTTTACATAGCGCAGGAAGTGGCTGAACGGAAAAACAATTGATCATTTGTTGTTGCAGAAATTAGCGGGTTTGCATAGTCTGTACCACACATCAATCGGAATTCAGTCTGACTAACCAGAGACTTGACTACCAAGTATAAATACATGTGGCTAAATCTTATCAGGATACAATCCAGATAGTCACATGAAGTGATCAGGTGTAGATATGATCTAAAAGTATTACTCTCCTAAAAGAATGATTATTGACATCAAATGATATGAACATATATATATATATATATATATATATATATATATATATATATATATATATACGTACATACACGTATTTGGTCATATTGTCCAGCCCTATTCAGAGCTGTTTCATAGTCTGTTTTTCTCTGTACTGCCAGAATAATTCCTGCTCAACCTGCCTGGTGTGTCTTCATGATGTGCAAAATTCAGATATCTGAATGCTAGCTGCAGTCTCAATTGCTAACAAGGCAGCATCTCCTATTGCGTAACAGAGAACTTCAGCACAGATGGACTTTTCATCTTTTTCAGTCTGAGTGACTGGAGCCCAGTGAGATGTACGCTTCTGCTGTGCTCGTAACGAGCCGCATGTGCAATGCTTGTGGCTGAAACAGCATTGTGCACTTAACCTAAGCTAGCAGTATGCTAACGGATGATGGGTGTGGTTGGGGGTGTGGCTCAAATGCATAATTCAATTTGATAGCTGGGCACATCAAAAACTAAAGATTAATGTTCTCTGGAATGGGGAAGGGCTGAAGAGGTCCTGTGTGTGTGTGTGTGTGTGTGTGTGTGTGTGTGTGTGTGTGTGTGTGTGTGTGTGTGTGTCTGAGAGAGTGTCAGCACTACAGAGCATACCGGTGTCTGCTAATGAACTATTCAATGTGCAACAGCAGGGTAGAAATGCCACACTCTGTGAATAAGCTGTTTATTGATTGTAACATATAATGCAGTATTGATAAAAGGAGAGTTCACTCAGAGGCCTGTAATGCAGCAGAAGAAATAGCGGTGGAAAGGAGAGATGAGAATGCCCTGCATCTGGGGGAAAGTAGGACTCGGCATATTTTATTGAACAACAGTTGGGATGTTTGTGAGAGTCTCCACGGGCCAGGATGAGGAAATAGAGAGAGGAAAGAAAAGACAGAGAGAGAGAGAGAGAGAGAGAGAGAGAGAGAGAGAAGCACAGAAAGAAACACAGAAAAGGAGGAAAATAAATAAAGAAACCCTGTTCTATACACTTTTCTAGACTCGTTTGTCTAAATTAGAAGAAAACAAAACAAAGCAAAAAAGATACACAAAATGATGAAATAACCAGTAAGAAAAGTAAAGCTTCTTCAACTTCTAATAATTTTAGTTTCTTCTCATCAGCTTTAATGCCCATATTGAAGAAACCTCACCACTCACTGAAGCCAGCATGTGTAACTGTGAGTGGATCATTAACATGAGAAACATACAAGACAGTGTATAATACCCAGAGGCCTCCTTCAGAGAAGTACGGTACATTATATCTGAAAACATCCTAAGAGATCCATTACTTAACATACAAAGCATGTATATTTGAAGACATTTGAGCTGTATAGAATACTGGTAAATGATGTATGTGTTTAAAGCCTGTTGGCTGCCTGGGATTTGTATGAAGGCAGGATGTATAAATGATTTATTGAGCAATGTCAGAAATGCTTTTAACGATTGAACCTCAGCTCTGTAGTGCTAATACACACAAATATGGGGTCATGAGTATAGATGGATGTGTATGGATGTGCATACATACCACCACTCACACATATGGATGTTTGATTTATAGAAGTACAGTATATTCTATGCAGATTAGGTTTGAAACAGATATAGTGAAGGATGGGGGAGTAGCTAAGTAGCACACTACTTTTTTGTAGTTAGCTACAAATATTAGTACCTAGTAGCTGTAGCACCTATAAATTTTTCTGCAGCTATAGCGAAAATCTTCGCTACAATTTTGCTACAGGCTTCCGTCAATCCGCGCAATATGAACCACGGAACACAGTCATTCACTGGGCTGATGGCGATTGTGCAATTCTGACTGAGCTGTGGACAGTTCGAACAAATGGGCACACACTCACCCCACGCACTGACCACCCCTTACTAGCAGGCTTAGCTCAGGTGTCGCAAACGAAATGTTTAGAAGAGCCATTTTGTCCTTTCAACAAAAATCAAACTACCTTGGGAGCTACAACATTTTATATGTCCGTTTTACCCTCTTGGCTGTAAGTATAACTCAGTATGTGCTGATGTTGTAGTACGGGCTGAAAATCTAAACGCAAACTCAGACTTACTTTGCTCTGCTTTAACCTTTATCTCAGCTGTAGCCGCTTTTCTCATGTCTTGGGAACTTCTCAGCGAGTTTCTTGTAAAATGTCTCTCAATGTTTGACTTCTTATGAGGTTGAAGTCACTTGTCATACGCCAGCTTCTCATTCGATTTCTCCCGTTCCACCTTAAATAATTGCAGATTGTCCTGCTGCGCCATTTAAGGTGGAACGGGAGAATTAGAATGACAAGCACTAGAAAGAGAAGCAACTTAAGTTTCACGAGTTGCTGCAGATTAAATGTATCAGCAAACCAGAGTGATTATAAATGTAAATAAGTCCGTTAATCTCCAAATTCAATGTTTGTCTTTTCTCTCTTTGCATTTTGGTGTCTGCATTGCTCTGTGTGTCCAGCAGTCTGCGCGTCAGTCTTCAGCGTTAAAGGTTGGTGAATCAGCAGTTATACACTCCAGCGTTTAGGAACATTTATTGTGAAAACTGTGTTAGAACTGTGTGTTATAGTGATTTTAAAGCAAAGGAGGATCATTATGTTATTTTACCTAGAAATCTATTTCTGCTGTGGAGCTGCAGCAGCTCTGCAGCAGTGGAGAGATTACTCAGGCTTGATTCTCACCCCAAACAGAGTCAGAGTCAAAGATGAGGATTTTGAGGCCAAAGAGGTGCTGAAGTTTAATAAAGACTCTGAATGTCATGTCTGTTCATAAACCGATCTGGTATAACATTATGATAACCTCCTTGTTTCTACTGTAGTCCATCTGTTTCTCTGCATACCTTAGCCCCCTTTTACTCTGTTCTTCAGTGGTAACTTTGCATATCATCTTAATTTTTGTTGGATATCACACCTTTGTAGATTTGTAGCTTTTCAATTGTGTGTTTCTTTCTGGTACATGATTAAATGCAGTGTCTTGTTCACACTATCAGTTGGGCTCGTTTGGTGTGTCAGGTGGAGATTCACAAATGTTCTGAGAATCACGCTTTGAAAGTACCTAAAAACTAGCCACTTCTTTTCAAAAAGTAGCTAAAAAGTAGCCACTTTTTTTCAAAAAGTAGCTAAAAAGTAGCCACTTCTTTTCAAAAAGTAGGTAAAAAGTAGCCAATACTTTTTCTGCAAAAGTACCTAAATTGTGGCTAGCTACGAATTTTGGGAAAGTAGCTACAAAGTAGCTAACTACTAATTTTTCAGTAGCTATCCCAAGCCTGGATATAGTGCATTTGTAACAACCAACCCCATCATGGGGAAAGTTGTCACACAGCATTGCTTTAGTTATCACAATCATTATACATCATGTTACATTTAAAATGACTACTGACGTTTGTTTTTCATTAAAGACTAAGAACAGTTATGTTTGATGTGACATAAAACATCTGATTCCAAATGTTTACTTTATTTGAAAAACAGAAAACTTCATCTCAGATTAAATTTCTTTCAAATAAAATAAATTTCATAACATCAGGCTATGCCTTAGAGGTCTGTGTTTCTTCGGAATCATGAGTCCCGCTCCCACCCTCAACCAAAAAGTTTGGGCCTGCTTCTGCTCGCACAGTTCAGTCAAGGCCAACTTACACTAATATACATGCACTCAATAATTCAACCATGATTTCTGCAGTTATCCAATTATTCAAACAATCATGCAAACACTGTACTCCGATTAAGAAATCCAATTAAGAAATCCGATAAAGAGGATTTTAGCTCAGTTATCAGATTTCTCAGCCTGTTCGTGTGTGCAAAAGATAGTGGATATTGCAAGATGGCAGAAAAACAGTTTTTGAGAGGCGCTGAAACTAAATACAAAATAAAGGATTTAAATATTCTTCATCTTTTAAATGATGTATGTTCATATTTTAGGAAAACTTGCGTGATGTTTTAAAAAAAGTTGGCAAGTTTGAGTTTTATGTTACATTTATGTCATGTCTTCTTCTGTGAGTTTATCAGCTGGATGCAAAGTAGAAATCTGATTACTTCCCGACTTATGTAGACCTGGAGTTTCCCATTATCTGATTATTTAAGAGCATGTACACACATTGATCGGATTAATGACAAAATATGATTTTCTGCAGGTATCAGATTATTGAGATCATGTAAACGCACTCATAGTCTATTCATAAATATGTTATTCTTTGCAGTCATTGTCATCAGGCTCTTTGTGAAGTAACTTCCCCAAACGTTATCTTTTCTCATTAAACACAAAACAGGAATTAAACCACAGAATGGTTATTTTTGGTGTTTTGCTTGGCAGCTGTGGCAATTGGACTGAAAGCTTTGCCATCTCTGTAAGCTATGAGAATTTGTTTGCTTCACAACAGTTTGGAATGACTTCACTAATTTGAACTGTTTTCATGTTATAATTTTACATTGTTTATGCATAGGACTGTTCTACTTTTTTGTTCTAGGCTATTCATTAATTTGCGGGAATTCTCTTCATGTGTGCTTTGACCCACTCCTACCTACAGTGGGTTGTTATCCTGCCCTCTCCTGTGTGCAACACTGAAATTTTGGCCTGCATTGCAAGACAGTGTGGTAGCAGGAATCTGCAGGAGTGCAGACTTCTAATATACTTTACAGAGAGCAGTGTAATCATCACCCACCCTTTTCTGGCATTTCCACCCTAAGGTGATATAAAACAATAGTAAGACATTGTATACATCAACCAAAATACAGGATTTACATAAACACACTCTTCACTATAAAGTGTGCTAGAATGCTGATACATAACTGAAGGCTTGAGGCAATGGCAGATGGCAACAGTTGCTAAGTAGTGATCGGACTGCTAAGAAAATAACACACAGCTTGAGATTAGTTGACTATTTCTTGCACATTAATAAATCATGCAGTGCAATGATGTAATCATTTTGATTGGTCATAGTACAATGAAAGCACTTACAAAAGGCAGTAAAAAGTAAAATTTTATTATCTTAAAAATGCACCTCAACAAATATCCCTATTTTATTGGGTAGGCCTGTGTTCAGTCTGGGCAGAGGCCTACCCTTGGCTATGCCACTAGGGTGAAAACCAAACTTGGCAACAACAAGCTGTGTGTAAGTTCTCATACACAGAGATCTCCTTTTAACCCTTACTTGATTCATTACGTAGTTATGTACTGAGTTACATTTACATTCAAATTTATCTTGTATATCAGCAAGTCAGTCTTGTTTTTGTTTGAGTCGTTATAATTTTTTTTCTCTCTCATGGAATTCAAATTACAATAAAGCATATCCTGTTTTACTTACAATCACACATTATGTATTGATAAAATTTTTGAATTTGCATTTTCTGCAGAAAATAATTAACATAATATGACACCATGCTATTGTTATTACTGGCAAAAAAACAACTTTTAAGCCATAACATGATTTTTTTACCTTTGGCCTATGAGAACAAAGTAACCTCATAGACCCATTGAGTGACTCCAATGTCCAAAGTCAATTTGAGTTTTCATATTACTATAGAAATTACCCCTATGGTAACAGCAATGGTGAATCAGTGAGGAGCAATTCTCTTCCCCTTCACACAGACATTCAGGGAGCGTGGGTAGGATCCCATGCCACCACAGTAGGGGTAAATTACCCATAATCAGGGCGTCAGGGTGGATGGGTCCATCGGAACCTAACGCTTACACCCCATCATCAGTACTTCTATGTCAACCAATCCCTTCCAGCCACACAAATGGAGCAAATTGCCATTATTTGAGCTCCCACACAGTCTACATTACAGTGTGTGTGTGTGTGTGTGTGTGTGTGTGTGTGTGTGTGTGTTACAGCACATGCAGCCTTGCTATAATTTCAAGAATTAGTATCTAGGGAGAATATCTATGCATAGACCTATAAATATACTAAAGAGGTTACAAACCAACAAAGATGAAGTCAGAGAAGAAAATGTGAGCTGAAAAGAACCCCATTATAACATATAAGAAAAACATCACTCTCAAGATGGACATGATATGGCCAAAAGTATGTAGACACCTGATGATTACACCTATATGAGCTTGTTGGACATCCTATTCCAAAATCATGTGTATTAAGATGGAGTTCTCAGTGCGTTTGCATGGTCAACTGCTTCATATTCATATATTTACATTCACATTTACATCATTTAGCAGATGCTCTTGTCCAGAGCGGCTTACAAAAGTGCTTTGTTGTTTATGCAGAAAAAGTATCTCTACTGGTTACAAATGGGTTAAAGAAAAAGCTAGTCATGAGCTCAGATATTGCTTGATATAACGTGGAGCAAGGAGGCAGATGCATACACTGAGATAAGCGTCTTTTATTGAGGGCAAATCCAGGGTCGTGGTCAGAACAGTCCAAAATCAGATGGCCAAAATGGAGAGATCAAAAGTCAGACATGACGAACAAAAACACAATCCAAAATAATCCAGAACTTTTTAAGGCTAGCAATAATCATCTATACAAACTAGAATCCTAATTTAAGAGAAGTGAGATTGGAGGGGGGGTGGGTGGCAAAAAGATAAATGCCCTTAAAAGTCTGCAAAGGTGTGCCTAATCCCCAAACAGTCAGTCATCACAGCTGTGACATTAAATTTAAAAGTGCTAATAAAAGGGCAATTCCCCCAAAAACATGCTGTACCAGTCATTTCAGCCTGATTAAATGCTTGAAAATATCTTTAGACCTTTAAAACTATTTCAAAGGGGATAGTAAAGGCAATATATATAGGCCAGAAATGAATGCTACATATCAGAATCACAATAACTTTATTTCACCAAGTATTATTGCACATACAAGGAGTTTGTCTTGGTGAGTGCCAACATCTGTGACATGTAACATAATAAACAGACCAGACAAACACACAGACTGTTAACAAGTAAATTACTAATATAAAAATAAAATGAAAATACAGTAAAGAGAATAAAGACTAATAAGGAGCCATGGAGAGGAGCTAAAGAGATTTGATGATAGTTTTACAAATGCCAATATAAATGTCCGCACATATGCAGGTCTCAGTACACATATACTATACACTGTAATATACTTATATATTTATAAAACTTACATAATGTATAGCACAATTACATAATACATACATTTTGATATACAGGGTGATTCAGAAAGATTAATCCGATTTTCATAACCATGAGACGCCAAGGAACCAGTCACAGTCATAGAGTCATAGAGTCATAGAGTTTCTGACTATCACTGGAAGATGGCTTCCTTCAGTCTGGGAGGAGACGGTGACCCCTGAGCAGAAAGATATCGCATTGATATTGAGCATTTGTAAAATATATAATTTTGAAATCAGATGAATCTTTTTGAAGCACACAGTACTATAAAAACTATTGTACAGAATATTACAGTTGTGCAAATAAGCATTATGCTACAGAGAAGTTACAGTAATACAGTAAAATGCACACATATACATTATATTGCCAAAAGTATTTGCTCACCCATCCAAATCATTAAATTCAGGTGTTCCAATCACTTCCATGGTCACAGGTATATAAAACCAAGCACCTAGGCATGCAGACTGCTTCTACAAACATTTGTGAAAGAATAGGTCACTCTCAGGAGCTCAGTGAATTCCAGTATGGTGCCCTTATAGGACGCCACCTGTGCAACAAGTCCAGTCGTGAAATTTCCTCGCTACTAAATATTCCACAGTCAACTGTCAGTGGTGTTATAACGAAGTGGAAGTGATTGGGAACGACAGCAACTCAGCCACAAAGTCGTAGGCCACGTAAAATGACAGAGCGGGTCAGCGGATGCTGAGGCACATAGTGTGCAGAGGTCGCCAACTTTCTCCAGAGTCAATCACTACAGACCTCCAAACTACATGTGGCCTTCATATTAGCTCAAGATCAGCATAGAGAATGGGTTTCCATGGCCGAGCAGCTGCATCCAAGCCTTACATCACCAAGCGTAATGCAAAGTGTGGAATGCAGTGGTGTAAAGCTGGACTCCACTGGAGTGGTGACGTGTTCTCTGACGTGACGAATTATGCTTCTCCATCTGACAATCCGATGGATGAGTCAGGGTTTGGCAGTTGCCAGGAGAACAGCACTTGTCTGACTGCATTGTGCTAAGTGTAAAGTTTGGTGGAGAGGGATTATGGTGTGGGGTTGTTTTTCAGGAGCTGGGCTCGGCTCCTTAGTTCCAGTGAAAGGAACTCTTAATGATTCAGCAGACCAAGAGATTTTGGACAATTTCATGCTCCCAACTATGTGGGAACAGTTTGGGGATGCCCCTTCCTGTTCCAACATGACTGCACACCAGTGCATAAAGCAAAGTCCATAAAGACATGGATGAGCGAGTTTGGTATGGAAGAACTTGACTGGGCTTCATAGAGTCCTGACCTCAACCCAATTGAACACTTTTGGGATGAATTAGAGTGGAAGCCAGGCCTTCTCCAACATCAGTGTCTAACCTCTCAAATGCGCTTCAGGAAGAATGGTCAAAAATTCCCATAAATACACACCTAAACCTTACGGAAAGCCTTCCCAGAACAGCTGAAGCTGTTACAACTGCAAAGGGTAGGCCGACGTCATATTAAACCCTATGGATTAAGAATGGGATGTCACTCAAGTTTATATGCATGTGAAGGCAGATGAGCGAATACTTTTGGAAATATAATGTATATTTCCAACTGCTTTTGCTTGATGACACATTGACACATTAGCTAATAATTAGTTAATGATACCTTGAAGATGTGCTGATTTGGAAATAAGACATATCACTGGCTCCTCCAGTTCAGAGATTCAGAATTTAGGCCTATCATTGCAGTGTTATTTGAATAAACATAAATTACAATAAATTGTAATAAATTGTAATGTAGAGTTTGTGAATGATCATGATTAAAAAACTTCATGAAGCGACTGGCATCAAATGCTTTAATTTATATTTGAACATCCATTTTAGTGGGTTATTTGCCCTTCACAGCTCTCTGTAGTGGTGGCACTGTTTAAGTGTTTACAAACAAAAACAACATAAACAAAAAACAATATTGTAATGACATAAAAATGATTATATTATAGATTACATAATTAGCATTAAGTATTAGCATATGCCAAAGATTTAAACTGGGCCAAAGTACATCAGAGCAGAGGTCTGGCAACTTTGATTCGTGTGAATGAAAAAAAGATGTGAGTGCTGTAACTTAATGCAAATGTATAGTCATATACCAAGATTTGTGAGCTCCTGGTCAGTGTATATGTTTTCTTCATTTACTAAATGAAATACGTACACAGCCTCTTTAGAGCACACTCCTGCACATTTAAATGCACAAGTAGTGTTTATTTGATTTTAACATATTGAGGGGGAAAATGTGGCCTGTGCAAAAGTTATGCCACATGTTATATTGTAAGTTTTATTAAAAATAGAAATTGCACAGTGGAATTTGCAAAAAATGCAATATATTTAGCATATATAGCATATTTAAGTTTGTTTCCTATAGAGGATGCGTTAACTTATTTTCACAAATGTAACTTGTTCAGAAGTGTTTTGCATATGACTATAAATCGGTTTCAATTGAATGTTCATAACAAAAACACAAGAAATACAAATGCACAAACTATAATATCCACTGCAAAATTGACTAAAATGAAATAGAACTACTGAAAAAAAATTGTTTTAATTTTTTCAGTGTGTCAATGAAAGTTTTCTGTGTTTTGGTCAAAGTCTTCTGTGTTTGGTCATCTTTAAGAAAAACTGGAGCCAAGCCAAGCTCAGTCTATAAATTTAATACAATTCTACTTACCAAATGTCTGCTATCTCAGCATTCATTATAATAATACCAAAACCAAAAAGAAAAACTAAATGATGATGAAAATTTTAATGAAAATTTTAAAACTATAATAGCCCTGGTTTGAACCTGCTTAGTACATTGATAGTAGCCTAGATGAAATCCTGTCTGAATCATTATAAAAGATTCTATCGCTGAGGTATATTGCTGACTTCCACAGCCAGATACAACTGTCATAACTGAGGTAGCTAAATCAAATTTTTGTTCATATGGTAGGCCTATTCCATGTAAATAGGTTTTTGCTAAACTTGACAGCCTTGCATAACTGTGATGTTTCTTCTACTATTTGCCAGCTGGCTGTTGGTTATTGTACTCAAAAGCACACATTTGCATCCATATAGTCAGCTTGAAGAGTAGTCTTTGAAGATTAATGCTGCTAACCCCTATCATCAGTTCAGTTACACTGCTTGGTGATGTTAGGTAGAAAGGCTAGGGATTCAGTAATTTGAGAAGCATGTTTCCATATGTGATTGAATGGCAGTGCACGCTTGGCAGTAAGGTGTTGCATTTTTGACAGTTTAAAGGTGCCAAAGATTGCATTTATTCAGTATTTTAAATACTCCTCTGATGTGTACATAGAATATATGTGACTTTGGCCAGGGTGAAAAATGTCCAGATGCAGTTTTACACATTCATTTACAGCCCTATCATTTAGCTCTAGAATGAAATGGCAGTTTTCCCTTTTTTCATTAGCTCATGAATAATTTGATGAGCATTACTCCTGTTTGCTGGTTTACAGCGAGGCACTGTATTGACTCACACAGAAGCAAACTATTAAAATAGACACAGGCAGGAAAATGAAATGAACCTCCATGAAAATAAGCTAGGTGATCATACTATTAAGTTAGCTATGATAGCTACTTGGGGCTAGTAACTGTTAATGTTACCTATACTAGCTACCTGCTTTCAATCTGACCACAATACAAAGTAAATTAAAATTGTTAGCTCACTATGAAATTTTCCATTAAAGATGATCTGGCTTCAACCATCAGTGGATGAAATCACATAGCATGGCTACCTACCTACCTATGCTAATAAAGTTGCGAGTGCTCCTCTCAACTAAATAGGAACAGTGGTAAACATTATTCACATTGTAGCATAGCTCATCTGGTAAAACATGGCATGAGCAGCTCTCACATAGAAAATTCAGTTCCCATGTAGTTCATTGACTGAACAAGTGCAAGCTATGCATTTGTTGTTAAATTTTACATTGATCCTAAAGGAAAAACTTTGAAGTGGCTCCAAAGTCAACAATTACACTAGTAACATTTCATTTACCACTGAAATACTACAGTTTACCAAATATAGCTTGAAATGGGAACCACCTGTTTCAGGCAGCATTAATACAATTTAGCAAGCCACTAATGCAAGCTGTCTAGAAGTGTTTGGCTGGGTATTAGTAACTTTTATTTAATTTCTATTTTTAGTTAATGCATTTTAATTGTTAATTCTACTAATGTTGTTGTTGGTATATGATTTCAACATGTATAGCCTAAATAATATATAACTAATGTAATACCAGTCACTGTCATATGCAATATTAAAAAGTTTGTTTTTGCAAGTTTCCCGCTCTGAAAGATGGACAACACATCTGGAAACACTGTAGGTCGGCCTACGGTGACTCACACCAACATGGTTCAAACCACTGTGGTACGAACAAGGTTTGACAGTTTTGGGAAACTAGTCGTACTTCAGTTGATAGTTTAATAATGTATCGTACCATGTTAGTTTAATGCTTACCTCTGTCATTGTACAGGAAATGCACCCCTGAATAGTAGATAGTCCACTATTATCTGCTGTTGCTATGTTGTTGTTGTGTGTAAATTTTGGTGATTTATGAGTAAAGACTGTTACTTAACAGTGCATTTCCTGTACAATGGCAGAGGTTAGCATTAAACTAACATGGTACGTTGCATTGTTAAACTGACTAACATTTGAAGCACAATGGCTTCCCAAAACTGTCCTACTATGTTTGTACCACAGTAGTTGGTTTAAACAATGGCAGTCTGAACTACAATGTTTCCAGATGTGTTCGGTCTGACTTTCACAGCAAGAAAATTCACAAACTCACAAACTTTAGTATGTCAAAGTATAACAGTTGTGACCAATATTACCTTATTAATTATTATTTAGGCTATTCACATTGTAATCATACACCAACAACAATTTTAATAGAATTAGCAATTAAATGCAATAATTACAATAAAATTTAAAGTTTAAATTAGGAATTAAAACAATAGCCTACTACTAATAGGCAATGCTTCTTGTAGAAGAAAACATAAAAGAATTATTCTAATGCTCCATTTGATACATATGTTAAAAAAAGCAAGTATGATGAATGAGTGAGTATGATGCCCCATTATGGTAGATGTAATCTGTGGAATACACAGACCTGGGTTTGTAACCCCAGCTGTGATGTCTTTTTTGTTTTATCTTTTTCATAGTGGCAACAAAAGCTCTCAGTGATTTATTCATTATTCATAATAATTTATTCATTCAAGTACTGTAAAGACACTCACAGTAAGCAAATGACTCAATATATTGCAAGTTCTAAACATGCTTTAATAAAACACATTACGTATACATACAGTATATTATTCATATTTTCACAAACAGGGCAGCAGGTTAGGTCATGCAAGACAGTGTCATTTAGGAAAGCTTTAAATCATTGATATATTTGATAAATTAACACAGTCTATATTATTTTATGACAACTGTTACTATTGTAATGGTACAATCCTGACATTGGAGCCAATTGTTTTCCCCTTTATGATTAAAACAACATTGCCCTTAACAATAATTGTATAATTTGCACTGTGAGAATATCAGCTCACCATGTGAGAGTTGCTCATACCTCATTATACCGGCTGAACTATACAGCTCTGTAAATAGCACTCCCTACTATTCCTAAATAGCTGTACAAGTAGTTTGTTATGACAACAATATTGTCTAAATAAGAGAACTGAAAGACACATTATTATTAAGAGCAAGATCATGAATATCAGCGTGTTCATCTAACTTTGTCTAAGCTTTTTGTTTGAAACTCTTTCGTATTGCTTGGTTTGTAGTGTGTAAGTTACCAACATAGTTACAACTGTATAGTTGTGGGAAACGCTTGCCTTAAAAGTGCATGATTGAAACCATGTAAGTTGCTAATGTAGTTATCAGTTACCCTTTTTTGCAAAAGTACCTCTTTTACAAATGTAAGATTTGTGTTTGGAGGAGACAACAGCATTTGGGGTTATGGTATGTCAGTTCTATGTATCAAATTGTCCTTATTCAACTATGCCAATGTAAATAGTTTTCCATTCTATGGCACCATTAAAAGCTATATTTTGATTAGCATCTCTGTCATAAATGAATCAGATATTTTGATACATTTTGATGACAAAGCCCAGAATCAAGGAGTGTATGTTCATGTTATTAATGCTCCAAATGCTGTATAATACAAATAAATTGAGTAATATTGTTCCCACATTGTTGTCACCCATGGAAATAAAGTGGACTCCTCCACCTTTAAAATCCCTGCACATGCCTACTCTGTAGTTGTCGTTGCAAGATACAATCACTTCAGCAAAATACCTAATGTATTTCATCAAAACATTTCAAATTTGAGCAGACTGAAATACAAGGCCTCATTTGCCCATAACTGAAATAACAGGTACTAGTCTTTCTGTGTTTTTCTGAGTAAAGACCAGGGATTCTATGGGAATGGTCAGAATGTTGCTGAACAAGTCATAAACTGTATTGTTAATAGTAATGACTATAGCTATGGCAATATCCTTTGCTTTTTCACAGAATACTATGTTTACTTATTTAGCCTCTGCCATCACCAAAATGCTTTTTTCTAATTATAAAGAATGCCAAGTGACATGAAAAGATACAAAATGACTGTGATCGTTTAAATTTGAGTGTAGACATTCTCTGAGTTTTGACTAAGTTTTAAACCTTCACATTTTACTCTAGACGTTCTTAGAAAATGTAAGAACAGACAAATGCTGAGATAAATGTATTGGCAAAATCAGTGTATCTGTATGTCGAGTCACCTCCAATCACTACATGTCTGGGAGATTTGCCAGTAAGCACAATTGGCTGATCTTTTGCAATATATGCCTGGCAAAAGAAAAATACATATAAAATGTGTATGGTTTCATGCTATAATGATGTGATTGGATTATGCAGCTGATATTGTAATATTGCTTGGCATATTTCAATGATTTATGAAGATAAGTCATGTATTGGTGCTGCTGAATACTGAAGTGATGCACCATTAGTTGAACTGGCATAAGGAACATAATGTGGTGTGCATCGGCTTACTGCAGAGGATGTGAGCATAGCATTTCCTTCATGCTAATGTCCAGAGGGTTGCTATTAATCCACATACAAATACTGCCCTCTCCTGCATAATAAAATGCTAAAATTCCTTCAAGCATGCGGTCTGAGTGCTGGGGTGTTCTATGTGAATGCTACATCTTTCTGCATGTTTAATAGGAGAAATGGAATGAAAGTCTTGGTATAGAAAACAAAAGTGCTCAGTAGTCTTACATTTTAAAACAAAATCAGAATTCAAAATGCTGTTCCAAGCATGGTCAGGCACTTAAAGAGATAGATTAGTCATATAAGTGCCTTCATTTCTTTTTGCACTTTGAATTGGATTAACTGGATTCATTGGTAGCCTGATCAAAGAAATTCATAATTTACAACTTGCAATATTCAGCAATAGGTTACATGCCACAAGGTTAATTTCAGGTCATATGAATGGACAAATGACACTGAAAAAACAAAGAATGAACCCTTTTTTGACCAGTGGGTGTTAGACTGAGGTGCATCACACAGCTTTGAATTCCAGGTGAATTGAATGTCTGTATGGTGAATCAATTAAAGCATGCAGACCATTTATTCAGGTGGATCTTCATAAGTTCTTGTAATGATATTTTAAAAAAGAAAGGTTGAGACATGAACTATTTTATAGCTGGAACCATAAAACCTGCCACAAACCTTCAGCCCACTGCTGCTAATTTACTGGCAGCTCTCTCATATCAGATCATGTTTTACCATTCTTTATTCTTCCTTTCTCCTACTGACTAATTGGACCGTATTCATTTTCTGTCAGTGGCTGGAAGGGTGAAAGAAAAATTCTATTGGATTCTATCTGATCCTGATTCTTTCTTTCATCACTTTATTCATATATTGACAAGCATTTATCTGACCCCTGTGTCCATTACTAAGGTACAGCAAACAAGTTTAGAATGAAGCATCAACCAGCACTAGGCTAGTGCTTAAGATACTGAGACAGCCCTGATCCATCTGATCCTACCATTTTTCTTCATTTTTATTCACCATTCCATCCTCCCATTTGGATGCTCTTGATTCCAACCTGGCTTCAGTTTTCATGCTAATGAGACTACAACATGAAGTATATAATGAGGTCACATGCATTTATAACCATTTGTGTCTCTTCTACTGTCGCTCTTCTACACGTCTTTTATCTCCCTCTCTTGTATAAGCTGCAATGCATCTGCCATGTAACAGACAGTAGCCATACTGTTTTCATGCAGGTGGGAACAAGGGCTGAACTGTGAAGACAAGATGAAGTTCTGCTCAAGTAATGTATAATGCAAAGTTCTGAATCTTATTAGAGGAAGAGTAGAAACATCTAGATCTGTTAAATATGGTTTTGAGTTTGTCAGTCACATGCTTCTGCTGCTTTGGGATGAGTTTTAGTGGAAGGAACTGACGAAATATGTAATAACAGTAATGACTGTTAAAACCAACATTAGTTGTCCCCAGGGCTGGAAATAGTCAGGTTTTACTCAGAAACCCATAGTTCACTTTTTATTTTTAGGGCTCCTGTGGGTTGTGTTAGCCAAAGTTAGTTAGGTCTTAAATTAAATAAAATGTTAAATAACACCTAGATGCTATCACTGCAGTAGTTAAATTCCTAAAGATATGAGTTCGATTCCTAGCTCAATGCTGGAACCAGAGAAATGGGTTGGGTCAACTTAAAATGAGCATAATGCAGATTTTGAGTTAATGCAACTTAGTTTAACTTAGTTCCTAGTATCTTAGTTATGTTAACAATACAGTTTAGGTCTACTCACTCAAACGTGATTGTGCTGCCTCCTTATAAACTGAAATGGCTTACATTTTTATTTACTTTTCTCCTGTCCCCAAAATTATAATTGCTAACTCACACCTACAGGCGAGGATCTCTCTATTGTATAACACTCAAAAGTTGATAAGGTGAGGGCACAGTGCTTCTTCTTCTCCTCAGATTCCTGACAATGGAGGGCTGTGGCATAAATGAGATTCAAACTCACAACCTCCTGTCAATTAAGCAGTTTGACAGCTGAACCACTCTGAAAGCACAAGGTAATTTAAAGTTTCATGTCCAAGAAAAAAATAAAGGGGGGGCAGAGTAAATTTGAGTTAGTAAAGTCAAATTTATCTGTATTCTTGACATAACTGTGTGATAGTAGTAAAAATGTGCATTAGGTTTTCATGCATGATTAAATGATTGCATAGACCAGTGTTGTTTTACTTGACAGCTTTTGTATTAAACCTTTCTTATATTTTATTATATCTGCATTTTTATTCTGTTTATTTATACCTTGTATGTATCAACATAATTTGCCAGTAAAGCCTGATTCTGGGACTCTTTACTGAAATAACATGTCCAATATAGATGAAATGGCAAACTTCTTCAAGAAGCTGTTTTTGCTACTGACCACTTCAGAACCCATGGTAGTTTAAAAAAATACACACATTAATATTATATTTCAGACCATGTTTCTGTTATATACACCCACTTTTTACAAAGGATAATTGAGAGAGAACGAGAAGGAGGCGAGAGAATAAAGGAGGATGAAGAGCATGAAAGTAATTATAGTTCAGTAAGTATGTTTGATAAGGTGTAGGCAAACGTAAAAGTTAGATTTAAAAGCAGGGAGCTCTAAAACGTCAAACTCCTATATCGCAGGCCATGGGTGCGAATAAATTATGGAGTTAATTTACAGACTGAAATGAACTGAGTTGAGCAATGAAGACCCATACAATTCTTAAGCTCATGAAACGGTTTCTGGACCATGCTAATAACACATGTTCCTGTTGTCAGTCAAAAGGAGTATCTCAGCACTAGTTCCATTGCTACGTTAACACAGCAGGTAAAGTAGCCCAAATCCGATCTTTTTCCTCATATGTGACACAGATGTGTCATGTATGTGGCAGTGTGAGCAGCAAAAAACGCAGTGAATCTGACATTTTGAATTCCGATTTGAGACGTTGTCATATGTGGTATTGAAATCCGATCCGTATTCGATCTGATGCGACTCAGTCTGAACAGCCAGATCGGAATTCATGCCACTTTTACGTCAGTCCAACTCGACATTCGTCATAATTTCGCGCTGCTAAGGCTCATAAACATTCTGGCTGATGTTTCTGTACCAAAAAAATCAGAAGAAACTCATCACAGCCGCTCCGAGTTTGAAGAGTTTTCGAACGAAGCGGCCGGGAGAACGTTCTAAAGAACGTGAGGACACGAGCCAAAGAAGTAGCCGTGACCGAATAACGTGCCGTTTTTACGGCGAACTCGAACACATTTTGGGTGAAGAGCCCAACTGTCAACCACTGTAACTTCATAATCACTCCTGTGATGCTGGCGAAGACGACACTGAAGCTCCGGGAGCGACAGGCGTTCGCTGGCCGTCATGATTATTTACCTCTGGACGAGCCGCCATTTTAAACATTGTTCTGTTGTGCATGCGGGTCGGTTTAGGAGCTGATCTGTTCAGACTAATCTGGCATACAGGACACATTTGAAAGATAATGTGAACAGCCAACCAAAAAAATTGGATTTGATGAGAAAATCAGATTCGGGCCACTTTTACCTGCCGCGTGTTGCTTTGGCTCAATGCTCCAACCCCTTTAATATGAGGGTTCTTTATTAAAGGGAATGGTTCTATTAAGACCCAAGAGTTCTATATAGAACCATTTCATGCTTACATCATTCTTTGCATGTTGAAATGGTTCTATAGATTGATGGAGAATGTGTGCGTGTGTATATATATGATATATATATGATATGATATATATATATATATATATATATATATATATATATATATATCATAAAAAGAGTGCTTCTATTGTTACAAACTTGACATTGTAATAAAGTCTAATCCATGGAGCCTCCTCTAACATAAAAAAGTAAAATAATCATAATAAACCCTAGTTTCCCATAATGAAAAGCCTTCAGGAGCATCTGTAACATAAACTTCTAGAAGCAGGGTTAACATGAAAATAGATAGACCAGGAGTGTCCTTGTTGAATCTTTCACAGGAGTAGCCTACAAGCTGTGTGTCACATTAGAATAGGTCTGAATAAGCCATCGTGCTGTTAGTTGAATGGAAATCGAGAGATTTTTTTTCATTCATGCAAGTGATTAATCAGAATCAGAAGACGTTTTATTGCCATTGTCAATGAACAGGATTCACAGACTAGGAATTTGCTTCGGCACGAAGTAATTGGGTAGGGAGAGTATACGATGGCAATATGGGTGTAGGAAAAGAATTATACATCCCTCAGTTATACAGATGACAGGCGTGAAACCTGGGAAGTAAGTAAGACACACACACACACACACACACACACACACACTTCCTAACAGAATGATTCAGATTATTAAGGATTCTGAGTGATCCTACTGTTCCTTCCAACAGCTAAAGGAACCAGCGCCTCACAGTGGCGGAAGGCTAAACGGAAGAGCGGCTCTGTAGATGATGCTATCTGGTGCTGTGCTGAGATATAACCTCACATCGACATTTTTCTTTGGCTACGGTTTTCTCCTCAACTGACTGTTTTTATCAAATACGACAATAAAATAATTGTAATACCAATAACACACTCCTTGTATGCGCAAATATATACCAGCCGCGTTGGTTCAGATATTTAATAAGTGCATAAAGCCACTGAACTACTGATCATTCATTATCACGAACCTTTGAAACGCCATTCAACTCCCGCTATCACACGCATACACGCACACGCACACGCACCATCAGTGACTTTTGCATGGTTTGTCTGGGCTCCACAGATTCCTTAAAAGTTTAAAAATATCCTAACGTTTTAATGTGCTATTACAGGCGAGTATATATATGTTTGATATTATTAGCATACATATGCTATTTCTAACATACATGAACAACATATTTCATGTCCTCTCCCTATTGCTCGCTCACTCTTAGCTCGAATCTGCAATCGCGAACACAAACACAGCTTTGCAAGCAGCAATGGGGGACGATTTAGGAGACGAGTGGTGGACTAAACAGGAAAATTCTGAAAATTCAGGTCAGTTGTTTGGTAAATATATTTTGAATTTGGCTGGGTAACATACGATCTCATTATACGCGAGTGGCACTGCGGGTCATGGCATTTTATTCTATGCAATTTGAACCAGTGTTCTCTAGATTTGGTCTAATGGTTAACGTTACAGGTAAAGTAGCCATTACCAAGAAAATGGAGTTTAAGTCTAACTCTCCAGGTCTTGGATGTAGTTTATGTTTTATGTGAATTTGTGGTCCTTTAACGTTACTAATTTACGGAACTCACACGAGCCTCGCTGTAGACTCGCGCACACGTGGTTTGAGATCTCGCGCGGCGGTGTGGCGACTGGACTTCGTTTAGTGTTATGGTGTCGACTAAAAAGCTTCAGGTCAGTTACTATTACAGGTTAAAGGGGAGTTCCAACAGTTTATCATCTCCCGTGTTTAATACCTTTAGGAGCTAACGTTACCTCACAGTAACCTATTACGTGAAGTAGTTACAGATGCATACAAATTTAGTTTCTATTCTTTAACAGCCGAATTGGTGTTACAAGGCAAAGTAGTCCCCAAAAGAAAACGTATTTTTCCAGATTTACCCCTATTTTCCCCAATATCAACATTAAGACTAAAATCTGAGAAAACAGTCTAGGATCACTGGCCATTTTAGATAGTAAATAAAATGGCTGTGTATGATTATAGATATCACAACTCCTGGTTCCTATATCGATTTATGTGTTTTCTACCATTTTATCAAATCACCCTGAATGACTTTTTAAAACTGTTTATCTCTCAATGACTGAATTATGCACATTTTGAAAAATCAGCTCCTTTTACCTAGTAAACTTTGACTTGTCCCAGCTAGGTTTGTCAGATGTCGAGGGGGGCATACAGGAGACACAGGCAGCAGTAGAGGAGCCCACAGAGCAAAAAGCAAAGAAAAGAAAGATTAAATCACAGGAACCAGAAGAAGCAAAGAAAAAAAAGACCATTCAGGTAAATACCCATACTTTTGATTGTTCCAGTTCACTTAATGAGACTTTTATGAGTTGAATTGTATACTTGTTTTTAACATTGTCACAAGGTTACTAACATAGCTTCAGAAATGTGGATACAGCCAGTGTTGTAACGCTAGTCTCTAAA
The DNA here is from genome assembly GCF_015220715.1 of Pygocentrus nattereri. Classification (NCBI taxonomy): domain Eukaryota; kingdom Metazoa; phylum Chordata; class Actinopteri; order Characiformes; family Serrasalmidae; genus Pygocentrus; species Pygocentrus nattereri. The sequence goes on from NC_051216.1 coordinate 35,944,406, forward strand.
GAAAAAGAATTTTCTTACAAACATGACCTATGTACAATCCCAATTTCAATGAAGTTGGGACGTTGTGTAAAACACAAATAAAACAGAATATGATGATTTACGAATCCTTTTCAACCTATATTCAATTGAATACACTACAAAGACAAGATATTTAATGTTCAAACAAATAAACTTTGTTTTTTGCAAATATTCATTCATTTTAAATTTGATGCCTGCAATACGTTCCAAAGAAGTTGGGACAGGGGCATGTTTACCACTGTGTTTCATCACCTTTCCTTTTAACAACACTCAATAAACATTTGGGAACTGAGGACACTAATTGTTGAAGCTTTGTAAGTGGAATTCTTTCCCATTCTTGTTTGATGTACAACTTCAGTTGTTCAACAGTCCGGAGTCTCCGTTGTCGTATTTTGTGCTTCATAATGCGCCACACATTTTCAAAGGGAGACAGGTCTGGACTGCAGGCAGGCCAGTCTAGTACCCGCACTCTTTTACTATGAAGCCACGCTGTCGTAACACGTGCAGAATGTGCAGAATTGTGACTTGCACTTGTAGATGGATTGATGAACAGTGTTCACTGACAATGGTTTTCTGAAGTGTTCCTGAGCCCATGTGGTAATATCCGTTACAGAATGATGTTCGTTTTTAATGCAGTGCCGCCTGAGGGATCAAAGGTCACGGGCATTCAGTGTTGGTTTTCTGCCTTGCTGCTTACTTGCAGAGATTTCTCCAGATTCTCTGAATCTTTTGATGATATTATGGACTGTAGATGATGAAATCCCTAAATTCCTTGCAATTGCACGTTGAGAAACATTGTTCTTAAACTGTTGGAGTATTTGCTCACCTAGTTGTTCGCAAAGTGGTGAACCTCGCCACATCCTTGCTTGTGAACAACTGAGCCTTTCAGGGTTTATACCACTCTTTATACCCAGTCATGACACTCACCTGTTTCCAATTAACTTGTTTACCTGTGGAATATTCCAAACAGGTGTTTTTTGAGCATTCCTCAACTTTCCCAATCTTTTGTTGCCCCTGTCCCAACTTCTTTGGAACGTGTTGCAGGCATCAAATTCAAAATGAGTGAATATTTGCAGAAAACAATAGAGTTTATTTGTTTGAACATTAAATATCTTATCTTTGTAGTGTATTCAATTGAATAGGTTGAAAAGGATTTGCAAATCATCATATTCTGTTTTTATTTATGTTTTACACAACATCCTAACTTCTTTGGAATTGGGGTTGTATGTACTTGTTATGGTTGACATTTGGAATAATAAAATGTTATGTGGTAGAAATTACAGTTCTGTTGTAATATTGTTTACAGAAAGAGTGTTTCATTACTAACGAAGAAACAAAAGGAGAGGAAGAGACAGATGCCAAGAAGCCTAAAAAGAGACGAAAGGTAAAGATCACCATGTCCCCTTGCATCTCATTGTCCTTATTGTTCTGTTTAGGGATATAGTCCTAACTTTACTGATATACAGCATGAATAGAAAACTTGGATTTTTTTTGTGGCTGGATGCTTCAGTTTGTCACTGAAAACGTACCTCTGAAATTACTGGCAATATAAAAGAGACATATGTATTGAATGGTGAATTTATTTATTTATTTGTTCATCTGTGCAGACTAAATTATAATAATTTCTCTTTGAGAGTAACTGTTACTTGTAAGAAAATGCAACCCCCCAATAGTTGTATGAAAATAAGCCAAACACAGCCTCATTCAGCTCATCTGTGGTTGCTGAAACGTCCCACAGGTGTGAATAAATAGGAGTGCCAGGGCTGTATTTTACCTACATTTGGTGGTGCTTGGATTATAAATACAACATGGGCTCACTGATGGGTGACTGGGCTGTGATAATATGAGACAAAGGAACTTATATCATGTCTTTTAAAACCATTGCATCCATTTCGTTGTTTAGAAGAAAACCATCACAGATGTGTTGTCAAGTTCAGAGCCTGTGGCAGGCACTCCAGGTGACCTGAGGGGCCTTCTACAGAACCATTTTGGTGCAACACGGTCTGTTATTGAACAAGAGGAGCTCAGTCTGCCGGGTCAGTCACTGTCAATTTTTGAAGTCTAAATAGTGCTGCATATATACTGGCTGCTTTATTACACATGTCTACCTTGTTGGTGGACAAATAGAGACCATAGCTCATCTTTTTGTAGGACCACTGTTGGTTGGATATTTATGGTTTGACTGTTTTAAATCCAGCAGTGACAGGTTGTTTCTAGCAGTGCCGCTGCACCTGATGCATTCATGCCAACAAAACATACTATGTTCACTACTATTAAGAGACAGAGCTTTGCCACAAGTCATGGTGCTTTATTCTTCAGCTCTTGTTGACCACAGCTACGCTGTACATAAGCAGAGTTTTCTCTCTACTTTTTTTTTTTTTTTACAGTGGCTTTCAGTTCTTCTCTCACACACGTACCAGGCAGTTACTGCCCTTCACAATAACATTTCTTTAACACACTACAATACACTACTGGGTTGGTCTCACTCCTGTGCTGTAAGAGGCCCACCAGATAATATCTGGTCAGCAGTGGTCTTATGGTGGTCCCATTCTGTTGACATATAGAGTAGAGAGGGACTGAACTTGTGCAGCAATAGATGAGCCATGGTCAGTAATTGGATGCCTACAAAATGCATCTGTGTACTGGATAAACTGGTCAGTGTGTGTAGGTATAAAGTAGATTACTGTAATAACTTGCAACTCACTGTCTTTATTTTAGAGCTGCAAATAATGATTTCCATAATCCATTAATCATGCATTATGGCTTTGACTAATCAGAAAAAGAGAAGGTGTAACAGCACTCTTTCAATAACTAAATATTTCAACACATTAAAAATACAAGGATCCTACCTTCTAAATAATTTTTATCAAGGGCATGATTATAGATTTTGTGGATTGCCCTAATTAACATAGGTGTTTTTTTTTGTTTTGTTTTTTTGTTTGTTTTTTTAAAGAAATAAAAAAAACTATTCATAAATGAATGTTCACATTGCAGTACAAGAACTATTGTGGAGGTATTTGGATTATAGAAAACCTCTCTGTTGCTGTTCAAATGATTTCTCATGTGTTAATCTGTGTAGTCAGCTTTGTTTGTGAGACTGAAAGGCCAAACCACAGAGAAAAAATGTGTTTAAATGAGCCACTCGTGTATTAGGGCACAAACAACATGCTATATTTTAAGTTTTGACAACAATTTCCAGCATACTGAGGTTTAATCTTTTTCTGCTGTGAATGTGTTTTCTGTAGTAACTTAGCCATGACAGTGGCACTGCCATCAAGCTTGTGCTCAGCTTTACAAGAAATCATATTTTTTTAATTATTTTATACTGAAATATTCCCATGTCCTGCATTGATCAGGACTCTTTGTCTATATATGTAAATGAAGCATGCAAAGACATCAAGCCACTTAACTGATAACATTTTTATTGTTATTTATAATAGGAATTAGTAGTTTTGCAGCCCTAAAATATTTTATTGCATGAACTGCATGAGATGATTTTAACTGTGTAATTTTTCTTTCAGAGTCATGTTTCCTGACTAGTAATGACCTTACACACAGCTTATCGTCCTACCTCAAAGAAGGTGTGTGCATGAACACTTGTTTGTAAAAATGTAGTTGTTTGCCATTTCTTAAGGCACAGTGAAGTGCTTTTTGATCAGTGTTTTCATGTGTGTTTTTTTTCTTTTCTCTTGAGAAGTTTGCCCTAAGTGGGCTAAAGTACAGAAGCAGGATACGCAGACATGCTCGGTCATACTGCTCATCATCTGTAGCTCTGCTCTACGAACTATTGATCTCATCAAGTTAGTGCGGGCTTTTTCTCTCCCATTTTAAAAGAATCTGTAGGTGTTTGTGTAGAGTTAATGGTTGTCTCCACATTGTTTTAAGGCAACTGACTACATTTAAGGGAGAAGCTAAAGTGGTAAAGCTCTTTGCCAAGCACATCAAAATAGAGGATCAGATCAAGCTCCTGAGTAAAGGTGTGCTTCACATCGGCATAGGCACTCCAGGCAGAGTGGCTGCCCTAATAGAGAAAGGTTAGCTTGGCTAATTGCTTTGTAAATGTTTTTATAAAACACTAAGCTTTTCATTTGTTAATTGCTCTAATTTTACCCTGTTTGACCATTTGCCTCTAGAGGGCATGAACCTGCAAGCGCTGCGTTATTTTGTGCTGGACTGGAATTACAGAGACCAGAAACAGAGGAGAATGATTGACATACCAGAGGTAACACTCATTCACTTTGTCACATATTTTATTGTTGAAGTGCAGCATGATCCACACTGCAAAAACAATATGATATTGTCATGTGCAGTGGTGTTCTTTCATACCTACTGTTGCCTTGTCAGACAAGATGTTGGTAAAAAGCCCATTCTATCTAATATAAAATTGTAGCACACAGTTAAGTTTTATGTCAAGACATTTAGAGTCTGTTATTAATTTTAAATAATTTTTACTTTTTATGTGTTTGGGATAAACACCTGACTGGTTATATGGCAAGTTTACTGGCTTAGTCTTTTGAAGTCTCTAGCTATCTAAACCTCTATTTGTCCCTCTCCATTTCGGAGTGCTTTGAGAGAATGCACTGAAAATCTAAGAAAAAATTCTGAACTTTATTTAAAATAGAAAACAAAACCCTTATCAAAAAATATTTTTAAACAAAACATGTCAGTTATTGGCACCACTGTATTTATTACTTTGTACAATGTCCCTCTGCTAACAAAACAGCAATGAACCTTCTCCTGCACTATAATACTTGATGAGATAAGAGAATACAAAGCAAGGAAGGAAGCAGGGAGACTACTTTTCAATAGAAAACCTCTGAAGATTCTCCAGGGTCATAGGCCCATTGTTTCAGATTCTCCTTTTCAGCTCAGGCCACAGGTTTTCAGTTGAGTTTAGGTCAGGAAATTAAAATGACAATGTCGGAAGATTGATTTATCCATCATTTATTATATATCCCATTACATTATATTCGTGTGGATTTGGACATATGTTTTGGCTAATTGTCAAGAACCGGTCTTGCATGTTGGTGCACATCCAGTGACATATAAAAACATATTGCTGCGCTGGTTAATTGTAGTGCTAATTCCTCCAAACTACCTGTCTCCTTTATTCAAACCAAAAAGAAAACGTGATTTAACCTGCAGTAACCAAAAGATTTCCTTATTATTTCTTTGAGAAATAAAATCTGTTGTCAGATGTATACCGATTTCTTATTTCTAAATTTACTTTGTGCACTAATTTTTGGCCTGCTAAGACTAGTGCACCTGTTTTTGTAATATGAGTAAGAACCTTGAGTTGATAGCTGCCAAAGCCCCCCAGCCCCACTTTACATTTACATTTACAGCATTTAGCAGACGCTCTTATCCAGACTTATCCAGTGACTTACAAGTAGTGCTTTGTCAATCTAGAGAAAGTATCTTTGCTGGTTACCAATAGCTTAGAGAAAAAGACAGTCCTGAGCTCAGATACTGCTAGAAACAAAATGTCACTGCAGACACCAAGAGAAAAAGAAACAGAGTTGAACGCAGAACTCTGTGCCATTCAATGCAATACAATAACAATAAGATACAATACAATGAACTACAATACAGAGTGCAGTACAATAAAATAAGTGCAGCTTATAATTCAGTGCTCATTTTAGTGCTGTGTAAAGAGATGAGTCTTCAGTCTACGTTTGAAGACAGCAAGAGGCTGCTGTTCGGACAGCCAGTGGGAGTTCATTCCACCACCTGGGTGCCAGTACAGAGAACATTCTCGACGTTTGTCTTCCGTGTAGGGGTGGGCGATATGGCCCTAAAATAATATCACGATATTTCTGTGTAATATCACGATAACGATATACTTGACGATATAACAATAAACTGAAAAATATTAATTTCAAGAAAACTTTATTGCAAAAATAAGAATGTTCCACTTGTATTTAGAATAAATAAAGCAAACATTTTGTAGAAATGTAAGAATTTTGCACTTCTCTATTTTGCATTTCCAAAAAAAGTGCATTAATGAACAAATCCTGGAAAAAAACTAAGGTTTAAGAACAAGATTTAAGTGCATGTTTTTAAATTTTAATTTTAAATACTTTAAAGCAAACAGAACAACAAAAACACTGCCATCCAAAAGAAGTAAAATGTGCAACACTTGCACTTTCATTTCTGAGATTTATTTGTAAATAACACAAGTATGTTAATTGTAGCAGGTTTCAGTGCTGACTTTGGCATGTTATGATAAGTATGCAAGAAGACTCCTGTAACCAATAACAAAAAATCCTTCAATAAAGTGCAAAAAATACTGTGCATGTTGCTTGTTATACAAAACAATCTAAAGCTTTAGATTAAACAAAGAATGGAAAAAAATATTATATACTAGACTGCCTTTAAAAAAGCATAATGTGCAAAACGGGCACGCTAATTTCTGAAATAATTCAGTTCTTTGCTAAAAAGACAAGCATGTTTACTGTAGCAGGCTTCAGTGCTGACCGCTGGCATGTTACAATATTGCCTCCTGTGCTAAAAAGCCTTTCAGAGGCTGCACTGGTAGCTGGGATGCACAGGTACTTTCTTGCTAAACGACTAACCCGAGGAAAGTTAATTTCGTGCAGCTTCCACCATGCAAGAGGATTGCTTTCACTGTCTGCTGGAGAGCACTGCAAGTAGCTGTTTAGCTCTGCTTCCATTGTGTGTACTCCCTTGTCAGGGACTGCCCTCTTGAAAAAGCTTCCAAGAGTCTTCTTTAGTCTCTTTGCATCACTTGCTGATGCTGAAGCTTGCTGAGGTGTTTCAAAGTCAGAGGTGCCACTCTGCACTGACACATAAGATTCCATCTCCTGAACTGCTCTGGCTTTCATAACCTCAATCTCTTCTGGACCCATGTACTGAGTGCGGAAGCGTGGGTCAAGCATAGTTGCCAAAGCTATCAGTTCATCCACCTCTGGGTCTTCATACTTGCTGTTCAAGTAATCCAGTACTGAGTTTTTTATGGTCTTCGTCAGGTCTGTGTCATTCTCTTTCACTTGAAGAATGTCACTGCTAAACAACTGAAGCACTGGCTTCAAACAAGAGACAGTAACATAGTCCTCAGCAGACAGTGCATTTGTAAATTCTAGAAGAGGACCAAGGGCCTTGTTCACAGAGTCAAGTACCTCTATATCTTGCCACGTAGGGACTAGGTGCCTTGTTGACCTGTCAGCAGCCAAGACCTGAGTGATGGCTTTTTCTTGTTCCAGTAGCCGCTGGATCATCTTCTGCTTAGATCCCCATCTTGTGGGAGTTTCTGTTACAAGTTTGTGTTGAGGTAGGCCCATGTCTCTCTGTACTTCTTGAAGTACTCGCTGCCTCTTCCAGCTGTGAGAAAAGGCACTCACAATCTTTTTGCCAACACTCACAGCTCTGTCAACCCTGGTGTCTTTCAGACTTCTCTCTGTAAATGAAATAATGGTGAGAACAAACAAAACAAAAACAAATCAGAAAGTTAACTTGGCTAAAAATATATGCTGCAGTTCAATTAATCACTGCTCAGCAGGTTAGATTTCACTGGTTTGACAGTGGTATTGACTTCATAGCAAAATTAGTTATATTCATTTTCAATTGGTTCAACCAAACGAATTAAACGTTCTATCACCATATATTAGTTTGAGAGTTAAATTTAAAGCAGTGTATCATGCATTTCAGACAATGTCTGACTTTAAGAGCACAGTGTGTAACATTTGTTAAAGTAATTAGCCAACTAATTATTAATTAATTAGTAATTAGTTTTTTTAAGGTTTAAAGTAAAATTTAAGGTTTAAAGTAAAATAAAGTAAAAAGGAACTTACCAATGGCAATGTGAAGATGATGGCCAAAACAAGACAGTCTGCTCCAGTTGTTCAGTTTGACTGCTTTAACGACATTTGCCCCGCTGTCCGTTGTCACACACACTTGGTTCTCCTCTTTGAGACGCCATGATTGAAGAAACTCACGCAAGTCGTTTGCTATGTTTTGCCCTGTGTGGTCCTCGGGGAGGTAACTCGTTTCAAGACAAGAGCTGCACAGTTTCCATTCACTGTTAATGTAGTGTACTGTTAGGCTAAGATACGGCTCTGTGGTTCTGCTTGACCATATGTCCGTGATCGAGGCGTAGAATTCAACACAAGCAAGTGAGGCCGCTAGCTGATCACGGGCTTTTTCATACATGTCCGGGAGTGCGGTCTTTGAGAAATAGTGCCTTGAAGGAATGTTATATCTCCGGTCTAACTTTTTAATAAGCTGGATAAAGCCTTGCTTCTGGACTGTTTGAATTGGCATCATATCTTTAGCCAAACAAAAAGCGATAGATTCGGTAATTTCTTTCCAGCGTTTGCTCTTTCTGTCATATGGAGTGCAGCTCTCCAAAGACGCTGTGATGCTGTGCTGTTTGCCTGGGTTAGCGTTACTCACTTTGGACGCTGGACTCTCTTTGTAGTGTATCTGATATTTTGTAACCAAACCACCTCCACACTACTGAACTCGCTCCTCTTTTCATAACGAGCTCCTCCTCCACAGCGCTGCTTTCTGCCATACTTCTTTTTCTGTCCAAATGACTCATGTAATGAACGTACCGGTACTCTATATGCGTAGTTGCGTGGCGTCATCACGTAAACAACGCAGAACACTGCCATTATCGCGATATGGATTTATTTTATCGTTTACAAAATTGTACAATACAATACGATATAGAACACCCCTACTTCCGTGCGCCTTGAAGGATGGCGGGTCAAGACGAGCTGTACTCGAAGCTTGAAGGGCTCGTGGTACAGTTTGAGATTTCACCATTGCCATCAAGTAGGTAGGGGCTGGTCCATTTTTGGCTTTGTAGGCAAGCATTAGGGTTTGAAATCTGATGTGTGCAGCTACAGGAAGCCAGTGAAGGGAGCGCAGCAGTGGGGTGACGTGGCTGAACTTGGGCAGATTGAAGACGGGTCGTGCTGCCGCATTCTGGATGAGTTGCAGAGGCTTGATGGTCTGCATGGGAAGACCAGCCAAGAGTGAGTTGCAGTAGTCAAGCCTTGAGATGACCAGAGACTGCACTAGCACCTGGGTGGCCTCTCGGGTGAGGAAGGGTCGGATCCTTCGAATGTTGTACAGGAGATACCTGCATGACCGAGTCAGGTTCGCGATGTGAGTCGAAAACGATAACTGGCCATCCAGAGTCACACCAAGACTTCTTGCCTCTACAGATGGAACAATCAGGGAGTTCTCGAATGAGATGGCAAGATCATGATGAGGACCTGTAGTCGCAGGGATGAATATCAGCTCAGTCTTGCTGGGATTGAGCTTCAGGTGGTGGGCTGCCATCCATGTAGAGATGTCAGACAGGCATGCCGAGATGCGACTGGAAACCTGTGTGTCAGAGGGAGAGAAAGAAAACGTTTGTTTAGCTAAAAATCTGCTCTCAAACTCTTTTAGATACTTGAATCTCAAAATTAGTCAGAGTACACTTCCACAATACAACATACAAATCATTATGTTGCACTTTTGAACCTAAATGTGAGTCTATCAGTAGCAGCCATTGTAAAGCTTGCAGTATCAACTACTATATGCAGTGGCTTGTCTCACAAGCACTTCTCTCTGCTTTGTGCTGCAGGTGAAGAAGGATTTTCTCAAACTGATGGAGAGTGGAGTCATTAAGAAGTGCCGAGGAGGAGCTGTTAAAATAGGACTGTTCTGAAGGTGCACTGTTATTCCTGTCCACTTCTCAATACCTTCCCACCAATATATCTGTGATTTTTTATTTATTTTTTTTTTATTTTTTTCTAAAAGCTTTGTTGTATTTGGTATATTTTTAGTACTGAGCAGAAACCCAGCTGTGTGTGTTCCAAGCAAACACACTCTCCACTGTTGTATGACATCTAAAAATAAACACATCCCATTGGACAAAGAACTTGTCAGTTTGGTTCTCTTGCCTGTAGAGAATCCCTCTTGCTGTGATGTGATGAGTTTAAAGTTGTGTGTTTATATTCACAGCAGGAAACCTGCATTATTACAACATTCTTTTACATCCCTACACAGCCTAATAAGAAGAGGATAAAGGTGCACAAAGGATTTAAGTTTAAGTGGGATGTGATTCTGTATGTTGTAACGACAGAAATGTCTTGAGGTTGTTGGAAAACCTGATAAAACTAACTTGGTGTTTGGACCAACAAAATCGTCCTGAATGTGTAAAGTCATGTATTTGTCATGTTTTAAACTGAAAGGCTAAAGCCATTTTTACTGTTGAGAGGTTAAAGTAAGGATTAGAAAAGTCTGATTACACATAGGAAGTTACATATTGTTAATGTCATAATTTTATGACATTAACAATATATATATTGTGTACGAAACCAGTCCTGCATGTTCGTTAATGCAAAAAAATGAGATGAGTAGATCAGACTGAAGTGAAACAAATTAAGTTTTATTACAGAACTCTGGAGAGGTTACAAACAGAGAACATGCATCATGTATCTCCCAAGTAAGCTCTGACCCCTTCTCATCTGACTCCCTTTTTTATAGTCGCATGACAGCTCTTCCCTTACCCAAGATATCCGTAGGTTCCATCAAGCCTCCAATGTGTGCGTTAGCCCATCTCCCCAATCTATATCATAAAAGTGTAAGCATGTGCCCGAGACATGAGCGCGTCTGCAAGGTCAGCTTAAGGCATTTCCTGTGTTTATCAACTACCCCCGCTTTCCAGACAATGGCTCTGCTTATCTGACAAGATGAAACACATGTGTGGTGTGCTAATCCCAGTGTCTACTACTATCAGCTTCGCGGTATTACCTGTTATCTGACATCCTTGTGCATTTCACCGTTAGTCAGCACACAGCCTTATGTGCTTACTCTTAGCTCTTAGAATTGGACAATATGACCATTAAGCTTTCAATGGTAAACATAAGCTTTCTTTAATAAATCTTTTAAAAAGTAATATGATCAATACTAAGGCTAATAATTCTGCAATATATATGAGACGACCAATCCACTCTGGAAGCTGGCACGTTCCCGGAGTTTTTCCGGCAAGATGGTGCACCACCACATTATGGGTGTCAGGTCAGAGCATTCCTAGATGAACAGTTTCCTGGAAAGTGGATTGGTCATCGTGGGCCAGTTGAATGGCCCCCAAGGTCTCCCGATCTGACCCCAATTAGACTTTTATCTTTGGGGTCATCTGAAGGCAATTGTTTATGCTGTGAAGATACGAGATGTGCAGCATCTGAAACTACGGATACTGGAAGCCTGTGCTAGCATTTCTTCTGCGGTGTTGCTATCAGTGTGTGAAGAGTAGAAGAGGGTTGCATTGACAATCCAGCACAATGGGCAGCACTTTGAACACATTTTATAAGTGGTCAGAAAGTTGTAAATAACTCATGAAAGAATAAAGTTACGTTAAAACCAAGCACACCATTGTTTTTCTTGTGAAATTCTCAATAAGTTTGATGTGTCACATGAACCTCTTCCCATTGAAAAAACTAAAGGATCCAAAATGGCCAACTTCAAAATGGCCGCCATGGTCACCACCCATCTTGAAAAGTTTTCCCTCTCCCATATACTAATGTGCCACAAACAGGAAGTTAATATCACCAACCATTCCCATTTTATTTGGGTGTATCCATATAAATGGCATATATGTGTATATATATATATATATATATATATATATATATATATATATATATATACACACTGCTCAAAAAAATAAAGGGAACACTCAAATAACACATCCTAGATCTGAATGAATGAAATATTCTTATTGAATACTTTGTTCTGTACAAAGTTGAATGTGCTGACAACAAAATCACACAAAAATCATCAATGGAAATCAAATTTATTAACCAATGGAGGCCTGGATTTGGAGTCACACACAAAATTAAAGTGGAAAAACACACTACAGGCTGCTCCAACTTTGATGTAATGTCCTTAAAACAAGTCAAAATGAGGCTCAGTATTGTGTGTGGCCTCTACGTGCCTGTATGACCTCCCTACAACGCCTGGGCATGCTCCTGATGAGGTGGCGGATGGTCTCGTGAGGGATCTCCTCCCAGACCTGGACTAAAGCATCGTTGGTGGATGGAGCGATTCAGGTCTGGGGAACGCGTGGGCCAGTCCATAGCTTCAATGCCTTCATCTTGCAGGAACTGCTGACACACTCCAGCCACATGAGGTCTAGCATTGTCCTGCATTAGGAGGAACCCAGGGCCAACTGCACCAGCATATGGTCTCACAAGGGGTCTGAGGATCTCATCTCGGTACCTAATGACAGTCAGGCGACCTCTGGCGAGCACATGGAGGGCTGTGCGGCCCTCCAAAGAAATGCCACTCCACACCATTACTGACCCACTGTCAAACCGGTCATGCTGAAGGATGTTGCAGGCAGCAGATCGCTCTCCACAGCGTCTCCAGACTCTGTCACGTCTGTCACATGTGCTCAGTGTGAACCTGCTTTCATCTGTGAGGAGCACAGGGCGCCAGTGGCGAATTTGCCAATCCTGGTGTTCTCTGGCAAATGCCAAGCGTCGTGCATGGTGTTGGGCTGTGAGCACAACCCCCATCTGTGGACGTCGGGCCCTCATACCATCCTCATGGAGTCGGTTTCTAACCATTTGTGCAGACACATGCACATTTGTGGCCTGCTGGAGGTCATTTTGCGGGGCTCTGGCAGTGCTCCTCCTGTTCCTCCTTGCACAAAGGCGGAAGTAGCGGTCCTGCTGCTGTCCTCCTGCAGAACCACTCCTTTATTGAGTGTTCAGCACCGCATCGTGGAGGCTTGTGACAGCATAAAAAATAAAACAGTGTCCTGTGACTTTTGATTCACCCTGTATACATACAGGACACTGACTGGACCACCACTGAGTAGGTTTTATTTGGGTGGTGGATCATTCTCAAAGGGTGGGTAACTCAAGTGAGCCGCAACGGATGAGCTATCTTCTCTAACCTTCCATCTACAGGGTGGAACAGCAAGGCAGCTGTTTCTAATATGTGCAGGAAGTGGTTGCAATGTTCAGAAACTAAAGTAACATTTCTGTGTCTGATCCATTTGTATCAGTGCAAACACACCAGCATGTAGTCCACTACCAACCTCATCTCCTTCTTGCCCTCCTTCCCTTCTCTACCCCGCTATTACCCTTTGGCCTCCTTTAAGGCCTGACTATGTTTGTTCTATGTACCACATTATTTGTAAGTCGCTTTGGATAAAAGCGTCTGCTAAATGTAATGTAATGTAATGTAATGTAATGTTATTACCGTGTTCTTTCTCAATGGTGATCCTGTGTCTTGACCATTGCAGAAATGGGTAAAGCAGAGGACTACAATTGGTGATTGTAAATGCTTCTGTATGGTAAGTGAACCATTCCGTGTCAAAGTAGGTATACATAATAAAGTGACCAGTAAGTGTATATACATTGACCACCCACTTCAATAAGTATAGCTCCCTGTATCTACACTCACTGTTTTATCAGCTCCACATATAGGTTTGTAGTTCTACAGTTACAGACTCGTACATCTGTTTCTCTGCATTTGGTTAGCCCCTTTCACACTTTTTAACAGTCTGGATCACCACAGAGCAGGTTTTTTTTTGTTGGTGTTTTGGTCATGCTCAGCACTGCAGTGACACTGATGTTGTGGTGGTATGAGTGGATCAGACACAGCAGCGATGCTGGACAACTCTTTTGAACTGTATTATATTATTTAATATAACAGTGCATGAAGGACCTGCAGTCATATGCAAAAATTTGAATGTTCCTTGTCAAATTCTATTTGTTGATTTCCTAAATGAAAAGATGTTACCTTCACCAATAGCACATTAAAAATGGAAAATATAAAATTTGCCATAATGTTTGCACAGGCCACATTTTTCTTTTTTTTTATTTCTGATTAATTTGACAAATACATTGTGCATTACAATATACAGCATTCTCTGTACAGGATGTGCACAGGTTTTATGGGACATCCAAGCTTTTACATATGACTGTATACATGACCCCGCATCCTGACAGTGTATACAAATACACTGTGTGCGCATGAGGTTAATAAGTAACAGGACCTTGTTACAAGGTTCACACACTCGCATTGGGTGCTGGGAAAACCACTTGGAGGAAGTGAGAAAGAGACAGAAGACAAAAACCCATTCAATTGACTTTTTTTTTTTAATCCAGCATTTTGAGTATTTAGTAGGTGTTTGGGCGTGTATTGATGGGTAAGGTGCGTGCGGACGCAGGGCCCTTTGCTCGTAGGCCAGATAACTCTGCGTTTAAACAGCAGCGGCTGCCAGCCTGGTCTCCCTCCCTTACTCCATACACCGTGCTGCCCGTCTTCTACTTCCTCGCACTCGTGTGTGTGTTACTGGGTGTTTGGCTGCTTATCACTGTCCAGAACACACACCAGCTGAAGGTGAGCTACTCTGTGTCTGATTGTGTGGTGTACAAACATATAGGCCTACCTAAAACTTCTAATCAAGGTTTAAAGTAGATCAAATAAAGATCATCTATGTTTGAAACGCAACAGATAGATTGCGATACTTGTCATCCATCATGAAAATGTCTTCCAAGTATCATTTAGTCATAACGTAGAATCTGATCAGGTAATTGATTTTCATTTTAAGGATACAATGTATTGTCTGATTGGTGCTACATGAAAGAATATTACTAAATGTTCCCTAACTAAAGACATTCTATATGTACAAGAAAAGATAAGAGCACAGCCATGTGGGTATTGAATGTCTGGTGAAGATCTTCTATGAATAGCGTTCATTACCCTATAAAATGAATTTTCTTCTAAAAAGCCTTTTATTAACAGGTGTACTTTTTAACCCTCACTCATGTTTCAGTAAAAGTGAAGGAGGCTTTCTAACTTTTTGTCCATGGCCATTCAACAATGAATGCCTTTTAACTGACCTGAGATTATGAAGCAAGCATTTACCAAATTTTTGCTAGTGCATATTGTCCCCTATATTTCTTTATATCCAGCATTTTGTGCCTTTTGTAAATGGTAATAACTGGGCATTTATAATCTCTTAATAATTTATTTTTTCGAATTGTCAAATGTCTTCATAGACAGAGACTGTTATTATATACCTCACTGTACAAAAGTCAAAAAAGTTCATTTAATTTACAGTCAAAACAAGTATAAGTTACTAATTTTCACAAAATATGTGTTTAACAGAAAATTAAACTAAAATTAAGCCTCAACAACTTACTAAATATGTATACATTTGATATTGTATGGCCACTCTTTGCCTACAGTTCGTTTTTTTAAGAAATCTGCAGGAATGTTTTTCCACACCTCCAAGTTCAGTGTTAGAAGTTAGTTGTATTTTCTGCTTCTATGAATCCAAGTAATCCCTGCTCCGTTTTAATACATAAGCCTAGAGAGACATCAGAATTTTTTTTATTATTATATTTTTTTTGGGGGGGGGGGCGTGGTAAAATACACGTAAAATATAGGAAATGGCTCCTTTTAATTAAGTTGCTGTGTTAAGGTTCTCATCGCTTTAATAATTTAATTGCTAAGTAAATCTTTAAAAAATGAACACTGGTGATGTAGATAGCTACATGGCTTTAAGCCACTTTTTTGTCTGCTAGATTGACTACACAGATGCTGGAGCATGTGCCACTTGCGCTGAGATGCGCAATGATCCCACCAAAGCCAAGATGAATTGTGACTGCGTAATCAACTTCAATGTCCCGAAGACCTTCCAGGTATGTTTATGCATGTGTAAGAGATATGGCTAAAGATATAACATACCATGCATTTATCTGTAATAGAGAAATAGGAGAAATCTCTCATCTTCTCCTCAAGTTCTAAGTCCTTATGCCTATGTTGCCGAGTTTAATTCTGTTCTCTTTCCATTTTACATTATGCCCAATCCCAATTGTTGCTTTGTATAGCTGTCTTTGTTACTGAGAAACCACAGTCTTCACATTAAAATGTATTATGGTTTCAAACCAGTTGCTTTTGTAGTAATGTTTTTATTTATTATTTTTGTCTTTAGGACAGCTCTTTCTGAAGAGCTCAAAGCAACTTTGTCTGAGAGTTTTTTCCATTTTATTTTTTTCATACACACAACAACTAAACCTTAGAAATCCATTTTACATTACTTACTGTAGAGACATTCGGTATTGTCTGAGGAAAGGAGCATATTGTCAGAAACAAACCTTCAAAATGGGTCGATTTCACTCATGAAAATTTCCCGTCTGTGCTCTTGTCTAGAGAGCATTCTTATATTTGACAAGACAATTCTTTAGATTTGACAGAAGCTACTCATCTGCGGAACCTTCTTTGAGCTTCAGATCAACTGTCAGAGATCTTTTCATTTCAATTATTGAGGGCAGAGGGCAGAAAATCTTTATATTGCAACTATACTGCATACTGTTTAGAGTAGCCGTACCCCTAGTTTATTGCAAAAGGCACAGTGCTGCCTGTGACTTAATCAAGACACTAGCAATTAAGAAATTTTAAAGCTTTACATTTGCATAATATTTATTATTTCTGCTAGGATGTTAGTACTTACTCCCTGCATGTCTAATACTGAATTCTCGAATGCTGGAAAGGCCATATTGGGCAGGCTTTTTTGTTTTATGCCAAGTGTAATTTAATGAAACAGTCCTGTGCCTCCTGGGCCCTATGTTCCTTCTTTGTAGCTTTGGAAACAGACCTGTGTTTCCAGGCCATGTGTTTCTTCATTGATATTTATAGCTCTATCCCTTCATCATGTTGCTTCAATCACATACACCGATCAGGCATAACATTATGACCACCTCCTTGCTTCTGTGTTCATTGTCCAATTGATCAGCTCCACTTACTATATAGGTGTGGTTTGTAGTTTTGCAATTACAGACTGTAGTCCATCTGTTTTTCTGCATACTTTATTAGCAACCTTTTACCCTTTTCTTCAGTTGTCAGAGCCCCCATGGACCCTCACAGAGCATGTACTATTTGGTGCTGCTGGAGGTTTTTAAACACTGTGTCCACTCATTGTCCACTCTTGTAAACACTCTACCTTGTCAGTCCGCCTTGTAGATGTAAAAGTCACAGACAATAGCTCATCTGCTGCAGCACAGGACCATATTTTTGGTTGGTGGACTATTCTCAGTCTAGCAGTGACACTGAGGTGTTTAAAAACTCTGCTGCATCTGATCCACTCAGACCAGTGCAACACATACTAACACACCACCACCTTCTCAGTGTTATTGCAGTGCTGAGATGTTCCACCACCCAAGTAGTACCTGCTCTGTAAAGGTCCATGGGGGTCCTGACCACTAAAGAACAGGGAACAAGAGGGCGAACAAAGTATGCAGAGAAACAGATGGACTACAGTCTGTAATTGGGATTTGTGTTAACAACGGAAACTTTGAGCACTTGCTCAGTGACAACATCTTTCCTCTATTTCAAAACTGTTTTTGACATGCCCTTGTCAACTTGACCTCACTAAGTTCACCTACTAGGAATCCCTGATTGGATGTTATAGCATTGTAACTTTGTTAATTATTTTGCCAACTTGCTAGTTAGGAAGCTAACAGTTATACAAATAACAACAATACTGAGGTATAATGCATCATATGAAGAACTGAAAATAGGGCCCTGGGATCATGCTCCCTATTACCGCATGTCATACAGTGCAGTTTACTCAATGCTAATTGCTGGGTACGCTTTGTTACTTGCTACTTTAGCCTCATGGCTCCAGTACAAAACTAAAGAAGCAATTGCTAAGACCAAATATGTCTTGGCTGATCAGCTAATTTTGGACTAAGGAGAAAAATTTTACAAATTTGTTTTTCTGGCCTAGCTGTTTCTTCAAAGACCGTTTTTGTTGCTGATATTTACTCTTGTCCTCTTCTTGTTCTGTTGGAGAGCTGTCAGATAGAGGAAAATGATCTGATGTTGTGTTGTGTCTCAGGGGGATGTGTTCATCTACTATGGCCTGATAAATTTCCACCAGAACCTGCGCAGGTACATAAAATCCCGTGACGATGACCAGCTGGTTGGGAGAAAGAACAGCCTGAAGGTAGCTTCGTCTCTTTTACTCTCACACTGTCTCTCTTCTGCTGCCTTTGCTTGTCATTTTCCATTTCTCATCATGTCAAGAGAAGTTCCGGATTGTAAGAGTTTCCTTTATTAATTCTTTTCTCCAGCAAGTCCCTGGTCTATATGCCAACTACTGCAGTTCTGCCTTATCATCCTCTCACCTGTCTCATTTCTCCTGTTTTTAAGCCAGGTGCATTAAAGCTATAGTTCGAGCAAAAATTTAATTTGTAGTTTTATTTATTAAACACAAGATACACTATATGGACAAAAGTGTTGGGACACATACACATTACCCTCCAGGAGCTTTTATGACATCCCATTCTAAATTCATAGGCATTAATATGGAGTTGGGGTTAAGGTCAGTGCTCTGAGCGGGCCAGTCAAATTCTTGCACACCAAACTCACCCAGCCATCCCTTTATGGATTTTGTGGTGTGCACTGTGGCAAAATGTGCACTTTCCCAAACTGTGTCTACCAAGTTGGAAGCATACAATTGTCAAAAATGTCTTGGTATATTAAAACATTAATGCTTCCCTTCCCTGGAACTAAGGGGTCTAGGCCAACCCATGAAAGACAACCTCATAGCATTATCCCTCCTCCACAAAACTTTACACATGACACAATGCAGTCAAAATTCAGACTTCAAGAAAGCTGCTACTACTGTTTTTTAAGGTATGTGACAGAAACCACATAGGTAATTCTCTTTCTATAAGATTACTTATCAGCTCAGTACAGTGTTAAGCACGTATGTGATGATTTAGGGATGCAATTTGCACAATACATGCCTGATGATTATAAGATTCCATCGATCGCTCTATTAGCCTCTCAGCTTTATTGCAAAATTAAAGAAGTGAACTTCAGACACAAGTATCTAGACAAACAATCTCAAACGATTAGTGTAATGCCACCATCGGATTAGAGGTGGGCAATATGATGATATTTACTATTGTGTGTGCAATTATGGGAAGGGCTACAAAAATCATTGTATTCATAGTTTTTCATAATATTTTAAAATGTTATATCTTGTCTGTTTATATCGTACCTATCAGACCTTCTATAAATGATAAATATTGAGATGCATATGATTTATCTTATATATATACATATATATACATATACATATATATATATACATATACATATATATATATATATATATATATATATGTGTGTGTGTGTGTGTGTGTGTGTGTGTGTGTGTATATATATATATATATATATATATATATATATATATATATATATATATATATATATATATAAATCTTGTGAAAATATGACGATGTTGTATTTTTGCCAAATTGCCAACTCCTTGTTATGTCTTCTGCAGTCCCCCAGTTCATACTGTGAGCCGTTTGCTTATGATGAAAATGCAGTGCCTATCGCTCCCTGTGGTGCCGTGGCTAACAGCATGTTCAATGGTAGGAATTATTTGCTAGTATATTGTCCATCTGGTTTTTATGGTTAAGTCACTTTGTTTGTCTGTTTTGGATTTAGACTCGTTCACACTAACATACCATCCACCTGCTGGTGCTGCAGTCAACGTTCCACTGTACAGGAAGGGAATCACCTGGTACACGGACAAAAATGTAAAGTTCCGCAACCCCTCAACAAACACGACACTCCAGCAGGCCTTCCAAGGTGCATGACCACACATACAGAAGCACACATAGGCATGCATGCAAGCAGTTTTAGACGTTTAATCAGGGGATCTAAAGCTGATGCTTAAATGCTCCTCACGAAACTGCTTGAGACAATGTGCAAATCTGTAACAAAAGGGGGCTACATGGTTTTAATGTTTTACTTTTTTCATATTTTGCTATTATGTTCATAGCTTTAATATCTTTAATATTATTCTAAAATGTGGAATATAGTAAAAATCCAGTAAACCTATGTTTCCTTGTCTCAGGTACTGCACAGCCACCTTTCTGGCAGAAGCCGGTATATGAGTTGGATCTTGATCACCCTAACAACAATGGTTTCATAAATGATGATTTGATTGTGTGGATGAGAGAGGCAGCCTTCCCCAACTTCAAAAAGCTCTATGGCATTCTGAACCGTGCTCACACCACCTTCTCATATGGCCTGCCTGAGGGAAACTACAGCATTGCCATCAACTATAGTATCCTTATTGTACCTACAGCCGTCACTCACAGAGGAAAGAAGTATTTTTGGCTATGAAGTTGTTTAAAGTGATAGTTTGGCAAAGAATCACATTTATGCAATTTTCCCTTTACTCAAATGCAGTGAAACAGCCAAGATATGTTTTGTGTCTAAATTTTACAAATTAGCCTTGAGCAAACAGCATTCCTCAATGATCACAACTTGTCTCCAACCATGTTAAGTTTTTAAGTAATGCCAAACAGAGTTGCTTATATGGTTTATGTCACTATATGATGTACAGTTATTTACAAAAACATGTGGACAAGAGATTGTGTTTAAGAACAGTAGCCTTCGACTGATCCTTGACTTTTGACACCAGATTTCCCTGTTCAATATTTTCAGGGCAGAAAGGAAGTGGTGCTTTCTACTGTGAGTTGGTTTGGTGGACAGAACCACTTCCTGCCCATTGCGTACCTGGTGAGTGGAGGGCTGATCTTTATAGTAGCCATCGTTCTCACTGCGGTCTATGTGAAGGTGGGCCGCAGTGGTAAGAACATGGAGGAGTAAGAGAATGGACAAATACGATGAATTTTTAAAAGGACCATACGAACGTGGAGGCGTGCAAAGGTGATTAAGGACAAATATGCAGCACATTAGCTTAGTACTAAGCTGGTTAATTTAAAGTTAGAACAGAATTTTATTGTTGGCTCAAAACTGGAATTAAATGGAAATTCCACAGATTTAAAAAAAATTATCTGCAACATTCAGTCACTGAGATGTGAGTCATTCAGGGTGGTTTTAATTGAAGTGGTTAATTGTAGAGAAACTCACTCAGATTTTATTTACAACAGTAGGTTATAATAACTGCAGTACATACATCGGTTTTTATTTACTATCTAAAATGATCAATGAACCTACAAGTGCCTTTTTTATGTGTAACGTTAATAATGTAGTAAAAAAAAAAAAGTAAATCCGGAAGAGTGGTGGTTCCCCTTTGGAAACTACTCAGTTTTCCGTAATCCTGTACGTGCTTTTCTGGCTTTTACAAAATATGCCAAAACCTTGGTTATGCCACAGTGTGTGTGTGTGTGTGTGTGTGTGTGTGTGTGTGTGTGTGTAATTATATATATATATATATATATATATATATATATATATATATATATATATATATATATATATATGTATATATATATATATATATGTATATATATATATATATATATATATATATATATATATATATATATATATATATATATATATATATATATATATATATATATAAACTTCTCAAACAGCTTCTTAATGTGATGGGCTATGAAATTAGGGGAGGCAATTTGATGTCAATTGTATCATGATAAATTACAATGTCCTCAGCCAATCAGTAATCATCAGTACTTTTAGAACACTGACCAATTGTGTGCTCCAAAATAAATTAGACCACTTGCAGATAGCAGTGGCATTGCAGTAATAGAGTATTATTGTTATTTGAATGGTGTATCAAGAAGTGCTCAAGTAATTCATTTCTTTGCCCACCATGTAAGATAATTCATCCTAGATCATTCATTTAAGATCACAGATAAAAAACATGGCTTGTAATTTCCACTTTCATCCAGCAGAGAGCAGATGAAACACACTACCACAAGGGAGAAGAGACCAAAATCACAGAGCACACTATGAAATGAACTACATTTTTGTTGAACTTTTGAAGATACATATCATTTTGTGTCATTTTGATGTTGGAATTTATCTGGGAATTCAGTAAAATGCTAAACCCTGGCAGCCTACTTTAATTAAGTGGGTGACTCAGAACCACCGCGTGTACAAAAGTGTTTTTATAGGTGGGATTTCTTTATTCTTGCTTTCCAATAAGCTTAATAGCCTCCCTATGTCAAGACTGTACATAATGTATGCTGGGAAGACAAGTAAATAATATTTTTTATTAAAACTTTAATTTGCCATTTTAAATTCATTTTTTCTATACAGTCATTCTACAGTACCATCCATAATTCAGAAAACCATTTACAGTGAACAGCAGACACACACACACACACACACACACACACACACACACACACACACAAACACACAAAACACACACACAAACATTCATGAATACAGTGCACCGAAACATACACAGACACAGGCATGGATACACAGTTTGGATTAACACCCAAATTCAAACTATCAGCCCTTGTAGACATTAGACCACTGCGTAACACCAAGGCAGCCCATGTGTTCTTGACCTCCACTGCTGTGTCACAGGATCAGTGAAAAGCAGAGATTCTGTTTGTTAATATTCTAAACTGAACATTCTTAGTACCATAAAACACACTTTTCATGTCTAATTTGACTGCAGGCTTACCATGTCAAGTGGAGATATGATTGTAGCATTAGTGTCTGACCAACTATTAAAGGTTGAAAGAAAATCACACATATTGGTCAGAATGTAGCCTTGCCTAAAGGCAACATTTGGTCTAACACAAGAACATTACATTGCTGGCTGGCTGATCAGATTGGACCCGTTCACCATTATTTGGCATTGGAGACTAAAGCACAGTAAAATGTATTGAGTCAAAGTCCTCTGTGAATCCTGTCTGGCAAGCACATTGGCAACTTCATTTCGTACTTTTTAAAGTCATCACGAAAGTGTCACATTTGGAAAGGCATTGCACGGCAACAGTGTATCTATGACAACAGTGCATCCATGAGCGCTGGACAGCTTAGCTTTGGGCTGTTAGTGGTTTAGATACTCTACATTGCTGTCATATCTCAGCAGGAAATAAAAAAAAAATTAAAAAAATAAAAAAAACAAATAAATACAAAACACTATTGGCTTTGAGAACAGTGACAGTTTTCATTCTGTGAGATGGGTGTGAAACAGGATTAATAAACATACTTTTGCATGGATGAGGATGGGAAAAAAAACTATTAAACTCTAAAGAGCTATAGCGCTGAAGCTGATGAAGAGGGATTTGTATAATTTTTTAGCAATATATACACCTTATGTTCATCGCTAATGACCCTTTACACTAGTAGCCAACATGTGTAGATAACTAGCAGTGAACAGGCAACCTATTTAAAAAAAAAAAAAGAATGTATCTTTAATGCTTTCTTAACTTGGCACTGTCAGATAGAGGAAACAGAAGGGATGATTTTGAACAAAACTTGTGGAGGCAAGGGAAGTGACAGAAAAAATAAAGTACAGTAATCAGTTCACCATATAAGACTGAAACGAACAGTGCGAAGTACCCAATGGACATACAGGTGCTTGTTTTTGTCCACTGCCTCTCACCAGAAAGGATTTTGTGACTATGTTAGAGACTATGTTATCGACTCCTCTCAGCTATGAAGAAAATGTTTAGGGACTCACAGTTTATGGCCAGAGAACAGTCATATACAGTACTGTGCAAAAGCTGAATACCACCCTTTGTTTATTTCATTCCAGTCACGTTTTCCATTTTTCAAGAAATATTTCTGAGGAGATCAGATACAAAATAAACTACTTTCCTTCCACTATGAGAACACACTATGAGTCTGTCAGCTGTCAAGAAGCTGTTACTGGGAAAAAGAAATACACAAAAAAAGAAGACAGTTTGTAAATCAAACAGAGAAGCTGCTGGTGTTCTGACCACAGAGCCCAGACCTCAACATCACTAAGAGTTTGTGAAAGTAATCCCAGGTGTGAAAAAAAAAAATTCTTGCAGACTGCTTGAAAGATATAATAAAGGTCAAAAGTGGACACCCTTAATACTGAAAAAAATCACCTAAATGTAAATAGTGAGCCTTATGTGTAGTTTTCTGTTTGTTTACTAATATTGACAAGGGTAGTCTCTGCTTTTTGCATAGTTCTGTACATTAAATGTATATATAAAAACACATACATACACACCGAGCAGCCACTTCATTATGTACACCTCCTTGTATCTACACTCATTGTTCACTTATCATATAGGTGCACTTTGTTGTTCTACAATTACCCACTATAGTCTGGTTCTCACACACTAACAGACACATGTATGGTAAATGGAACTGATAAAACCAACAATGAGTGTAGATACAAGGTATATACACACTCGTGCACGCACATGCATACACGCACGCACGCACACACTTAGACACAGACTTACATATAGAGGCACCCTAAAACAGTAGTGTAACGGTCTCCCTGTCTAATTTTGTCATTCTCTCTCTCTTAGACATTCTTGTGTGTTATTTCAGTGATAGGACTGGTATGGCACGCTATTTAAAAGACAGGAACATTTGACATTTACACAAACACAAACATGCACTCACATGCACATACTTGTCTGCATTTTCTGAGGAAGGTAGTCTTCCTTGGGGTCAAAGTTCAGCCCAGACTTGGCTACCATGCTGTGAGTGGTCAGTCTATTTCTTGGCATGGTGTATTGTGGGAATTCTGAGGCACCTGGTATAACTGCCCTTCTGCTGGTGCAGCTTGGTCAGATGTGCTTTTGGGTGTGTCATACATGGACATTCCTGATTGACTACTGTCTGTTTGAGCCAGTAAACCTGGTCCCCGGAAGGCAAGAGAGGCTCCTGATACATGATTGACTCTGTCAATCGTAATGGGAATGGCATACTCTGCTCCGGAGGCAGGCAGGGGTTCAGCATAGGCATGATATTGTTCAGGGGTCAAAGGTGCATCATACTCAGGGTCAGCTCCTTCCTCTGGCTTAAATGTCGACCTCTGACCCAGAGAGGTCATGGTACCACTTACCAGCGGCTGAGCATATTCTACAGAAACAGAATGGAATTTGTCATGAACAAGGGAACAAATACTTGTCACATTTCTTTGCAGAATATAAAAACATAGGATGAGTGAGTGAGTGAGTGAGATTAAGTGTGCGCGCGTGTGTGTGTGTGTGTGCGCGCGCGCGCACCTGCAGGCTCCATTCGTGGTCTCTGGTCCGCTCGTGCAGTAGAGCTGTAGCGAACACACTCTTCCCCATCCAATTTAGAGGGCAACAGCTGCTTCATGCTCTTCCACCATACTGGAACACAAACACAAGCAAAATCTAATTAAAGAAAAATACTCACATGCAGTAAGGGCAAACAAGTATTCAGACACTTTGTTTTTTCTTATTTAATATACAATCCTGTTTCCAAAAAAATGGGACGCTGTGCAAAATGTAAATAAAAACAGTTAACATTAATGTGCAAATCATTTAAACCCTATATTTAATTGAAAATAATACAAATACAAAATGTCAAATGTCAGAAATGATAAATTCTCCTTTGTCATTTTTCATTTCATAACCCTTCAAATGTTTTGAGGGACAGGTCTGGGCTGCAGGCAGGCCAGTTTAGAACCTGGTCTCTTTTACTCTAGGCCCATGCTGTTCTAACACATGTAGAATATTGTTAGGCACTGTGTTCCTGAAATAAGAAGGATCTTCACTGAAAAGGCATCATCTGGATGGCCACATGCATTGTTCCAAAACCTGTGTATCATTCAGCATTATTGTTGCCTTCAGAGATGTGCAAATCACCTATGCCGTGCACTAATGCACCACCATAACATCACGGATGCTACCATTTGAACTATGTGCCAATAACAAACCAGGTAGTCCTTTCTTCTCTTTAGCCCAGGAGGCATGCCATCCATGATTTCCAAAAAGAATTTAGAATTTTGATTTGCTGGACCACAGGACACTTTTACACTTCACCTCCGTCCATGTTAAATGGGCCCATGCCCAGAGATGGTGGCGGCATTTCCGGATCCTGTTTGTATATGGTTTCTTTTTTGCATGATAGGGTTTAATTTACAATTGTACATGCAGTAAAACTAAGCTCACAGACAGTGGTTTTTGGAAGTGTTCCTGCAGTGCTGCCGGAGGGCCTGAAGATCATGGTCATCCAATACTGGTTTAAGGCCTTGTCACTTGCATACAGAGTTACGTACCGCAGAAGATGAAAAACAAGTACTCACTTTTGTGAGATACTGTATGTATACACACACTTTTAGTCCTAAAATTACAGACTGCTATCCATCTTCTCTGCATACTTTATTAGCCCCCTTTTACCCTGATCTTCAGTATTTAGGATGGACCCATGGACCATCACAGAGCAGATACTACTTGGGTGGTGGATCATTCTGGATCAACCAAAAATATCCAGCCAACAGCGTCCTGTAGGCAGCGACCTGTGACCACTGATGAAGGACTAGAGAATGAGCAACACAAACTGTGCAGTAGCAAATGAGCTATCACCTCTGACTTTACATCTACAAGGTGGACTGACAAGGTAGCCAGTGCTTAAAAACCCCAGCAGCACTGCTATGTCTGATCCACTCATACTAGCTCAACACACACACACACACACACACACACACACACACACACACACAACCCCACGTCAGTGTTACTGCAGTGCTGAGAATGATCCACCACCCAAATAGTACCCGCTCTCTAAGGGTCCATTGGAGTCCTGACCACTGAAGAACAGGGTAAAAGGGGGCTAACAAAGTATGCAGAGAAAGAGATGGACTACAGTCTGAAATTGTAGAACTACAAAGTGCTACAAAGTGCACCTATATAGTAAGTGGAGCTGATAAAATGGACAATGAGCATAGAAAAAAGGATATAATATTATAATGTTAAAATAGTCATCATGTTATGCTGTATAGTCATGTTTGACTAATGACATCCAAGACATCTCAGCCAAGCGTGTACAATACCTGTGCGATCCCAGTGTGGAAGGTCATAGGTCACTTCAGGGCTTTTCCTTTTACACAGTAAAAATCAAAAGAAGAATAAAAGATTAACTGTATTGCCAAGTCGGCTGTATATTACAAATCTCATATACAGTGGATGATGGACATATGCTAAAGCAGTATCAAGAAACTACCTTGTATATCAAATCTAGTATATTCAGATGAGCTCAGCCTGTATATACAGCTTGGCAATGTTAGCATGGAAGTGCATGTAGTACTGACCTGCTCTTCCACAGCCATGCACACACTATGACTAGCACTGGAGCAGTGAGAACTACCACCAGCACAGGGACCAACACTGCCACGAGTGCCACCTCTGAAGCAGACACAGCAGAACACCAGTTAGACAGATGATGCAGTGTATACACACACACACACACACACACACACACACACACACACACACACACACATATATATATATATATATATATATATATATATATATATATATATATATATATATATATATACACACATATATGTGTATATATACACGTGTATATTATATATACACACGCACACACACACAATATATCTCTGCTGTCAGAAGAAAACCTCATATCTTCAAAATGGTAACTTTACAGAAGAAGGAAAAAACATACTTTTCTTTAAATGTAAGTCAATGGAACCAGAATTTTTTCCACATCATTTTGGGTCGTTCCCTTTGGTCCATTCATCTTGAAATGTACACACAATGTAAAGGACAACTAGTACTTCCAAATTATTTAAAAAATTGAAAAACGGCAAAAATGGAGATACGAGGTTTTCTTCCAATAGCAGCGATATCGATTTCACATGCTGTTGTGCAAACGGAATAGATAACAGGTGGAAATTATTGGCAATTAGCAAGACACACTCAATAAAGGAGTGGTTCTGCAGGTGGGGACCAAAGACAACTTCTCAGTACCTATGCTTTCTGGCTGATGTTTTGGTCACTTTTGAATGTTGGTGGTGCTTTCACACTCGAGGTAGCATGAGACGGACTCTACAACCCACACAAGTAGCTCAGGTAGTGCAGCTCATCCAGGATGGCACATCAATGCGAGCTGTGGCAAGACGTGTTCACACTGAGCACATGTGACAGACGTGACAGAGTCTGGAGACGCTGTGGAGAACGAACTGCTGCCTGCAACATCCTTCAGCATGACCGGTTTTGCAGTGGGTCAGTAATGGTGTGGGGTGGCATTTCTTTGGAGGGCCGCACAGGCCTCCATGTGCTTGCCAGAAGTAGCCTGACTGCGATTAGATACCGAGATGAGATCCTCAGACCCTTTGTGAGACCATATGCTGGTGCGGTTGGCCCTGGGTTCCTCCTAATGCAGGACAATGCTAGACCTCATGTGGCTGGAGTGTGTCAGCAGTTCCTGCAAGATGAACATTGAAGCTATGGACTGGCCCGCCCGTTCCCCAGACCTGAATCCAATTGAGCACATCTGGGACATCATGTCTCGCTCCATCCATGCTTTAGTCCAGGTCTGGGAGGAGATCCCACAGGAGACCATCCGAAACCTCATCAGGAGCATGCCCAGGCGTTGTAGGGAGGTCATACAGGCACGTGGAGGCCACACACAACACTGAGCCTCATTTTGACTTGTTTTAAGGACATTACATCAAAGTTGGAGCAGCCTGTAGTGTGTTTTTCCACTTTAATTTTGTGTGTGACTCCAAATCCAGGCCTCCATTGGTTAATAAATTTGATTTCCATTGATGATTTTTGTGTGATTTTGTTGTCAGCACATTCAACTTTGTACAGAACAAAGTATTCAATGAGAATATTTAATTCATTCAGATCTAGGATGTGTTATTTGAGGGTTCCCTTTATTTTTTTGAGCAGTGTATATATGTGTGTGTTTATATATATATATATATATATATATGTGTGTGTGTGTGTGTGTTTGTGTGTGTGTGTGTGTGTGTGTGTATCGTTAAATTGTCTCCAGATCAAATCTGCGACTTGCATTTATCTCATAGGAATGACAATTGGTATGCATGATATTATTATCTATTATTGTACTATCATACTATTAATAACTATTATTATACAACTGTATGTCAATATTTGAACAAGCATAAATACAGAATTTTCTGCAAATTGTAGTGCACAGTTTGTTTTTTATTTTGTTAAATTTCTGCTGAGTTTAACACAAAACCACAATTTAGTCTTTTCCTATGTTAAATTAAGGAATTCAACAAAACATGTAATTTGAAAATGAATTCCCAAACTTTTGAATACAATTGTATAATATACCAATGGAAATTGATTTTGTCTCACCATTATGAGGGTGTTGGGGCATGGTGGTGTTTCGAACACTGGGTGTGTGTGTTGTCCGGCGCTGTAATGGAGGTGTAGTGCTTCTTTGTGGAGGAGGAGGTGCAGGGTAGAATATTCGTGGCCTCGCTGACCAATAAAAACAGAGAAAAGCATTAAGTCTAAAGTAGAAAGGTCTAACTTGATACCTTGTTTGATTACTAACCAGTATAAAGGTGTGTGATTGTTCTTACCTGAATGTAACTGACAGCCAAGCAGTTCCATTTTGAGGGCAATCTGCTGGTGCCACTGGGAGGGGCATATTCTAATAAACCGGGCTTCAATTGGTGGAATGAAGTTATTCCGCACTTCCTGAAGGTAGTTGGTGTTTCCTTGGAAAACCTGACAGTCAGTGGCCACAAAAACAGTGAACATTTAGTCTTTATCCAAATCAGCTGACAACGTGTGTAGTTTCATAAGGCAATGCATGTTTTTGTGCACTTCAACATACAATACACAGTGTTGTACATTCTGTTTTGATCAAGTTTTTGTTTATTTAAAACGAAAAATTGAATTTTGACATTTATTCAATTAATTCAGCTAGTTTCACAACTGCATAAAAATTCCAACCAAAGGTGGAAACATCAAAGTCTGGGGCTGTTTTTCTTACAATGATGCCAGTGAGCTCACACAGGTATCGCTAGGTGTGGGCCTTGTATCGAAGCCAGCCAGAAATGATTTTGTTCCATCTCGGGTTTATTAAAAATAAAAACTTTTCTTTACCACTGCTATCACTTTAAAAGTTTATACTGCAGCACCCACAGTATTCGGCCATTCCTCTGAGAGCAACACCACACTAAAGCACAAAGGCTCTGAAGAAAGATGCCACATTAGACATTGATAAATGTGGATTTTTCCAAAAGCAGATTCAAAAGAAGACTGAAGTTGTAAAAGAAGAGTCTCCGATTTTACATATTTCATGTTAATGAAAGGCAAGGCAGGACTTTTGAAATAATTTTAGTGGAGAAATTATTTGAAAATATGGTTAAGTTAGCCAGTTAGGTATTAATTCCCTAGTTAAATACTCTAGCATTAAATATATGCTAGATTAAGCTTTATATTAAATAACAAAATTCTTTCTTGCTGTGAGGTACTTTGGTGCACAAAGATCTGGACCCTTTTGTCCCCTCAATTTGCATGAAAATATTGTGTGTAGCCAATGTAGATAGCTGGGTGGACCTGTGTTCACTGACATGATCGCAAATTCAGAAGTGTACAAAGGCATTTCAGATGCAAAATTATAGTATGCAAAAGATGGTCTGCAAAGAAATGGCTCAAATGAAAAAAAAATCTGTGCCACACCAGCCACCTTTTTAAAGAACACTTTGTCGTTTGTCTTGGAATAGTCTGTTTGAACAATGTCACATTCTAATACAATTAACCTAATACATTTTTAAGTATTTTAAATGACCAAATACTTTTTATGGCCATTGTAAAAATACTGCATCAAACAGACACCACATTGTGTCTGATTCATCATCCTGTAGTCAAACCAAGTCAATGGAAAAAAATTTTCCGCAGTATCTTTGAATACTATTTGTTGGATATTCAAAAAGGACCATGCCTATTTCTGCTCTAAACAGAGTATTGCATCACTGTCAGACCAGTGGTTTACAGCCCTCCTCCTAACTGCAGCCAATCGAAGATTGCTTCATTAAGTTGCCTGCCAATCAATGGTTTTTTAATTATTAATGAGTAGTAAGTGCACTTAGGAACTCTAAAATTTTATGTACAAAGAGATGAAAGAAAAGATGTCTGACATGGAGGTATGTAAGCAGCACTTTCTACCTTCTCTTGATTTGAGCCTGCTTCCTGATAGGCTGTCCAGTCCTGTCCATTATTGCTGTAGTGCACACGATAATTAGAAACATAAAACTGGAACTCAGGTAGGGTGGAGCCAGTGGTGATTATTCCTGAATAAGAGAGCAGACTGATTGTTAGCATCCTTCACTGAAGTCATCCCCCCACCCCACCCCTCTGCTTCCTTTTCATTTTTACCTGTTACTTTTTTGTCTCTCTTCAGATCCACCTGTACCCACTCTTTTGAGTTACTATTCGCAGCTGCCCATGGAAGCCCCACCCTTTTCAGCCGAGACCCCGAGGGTGCCCAGACAGATGGCTTGTCGCCATGACGACCCCATTCCCACATAGAGGAGGCGGAGATCTGAGAGTCACTGACCACACCCGACTCCAGACCCAGTGTGCCATAACAGCCTGCCATGGTACAAACAGACAGAGATTTTACAATATGTTTTTGAGTTGTTTTAATAAATGAACAGGTTTTCTTTGTCAGTTTGCAATGACTTAAAGTCTAAATCCATCTCCTACAAATAGGCTATGCTTGGGCACCCCCTCTCAGTCCATTGAAAATCACTTGGGAAAATATTGTTCCAACAATACCTACTTTCTGTTTCATCACATTTTAACTAAGTCCAAGTCCAAAAAGATTATGCTTTATATTTTTCTGCATAAACAGTGAAGCATAGTGGCCGTTATTCATCATAGTTGCATACGGTCTAATCTGATTAAGTCAAATTTGTCAAACAACTTTGTTACTCTTCAATTTCATCTTTGGTGCATCTGTATGATCAAACTCACATCTGGTAGGATAATGTGACTCCTGTGTAAATTTGAGCACAATAGCTTAACAGTATGCGATTAACAAACCAAAAACTATTATCAGTATCATCTATAGTACCAAAAATAGGAATTAAAATAGAAAATAACTATAACACACACATGCCAATCCAGTACAAAAGTGAATGCACTTATTTTACATGCACACTGGTATAAATAAACACTGCAACAATTCCATGCTCCATTTAAGGACGTGCTTTATGGTGTGCTTTAGTTTTATACTACTGACACCACCCAATAAACAAAAACTACAAAACACAGCTGGTGCACATATACCACACATGGACTGCAATAACACAGCGTTTAATGTTATTTTATGGAAATATTCACACTACACAATCACATGATTCTGCCAATCTTCTGCCAAAGACTAAAACTTACTTTTAAGACTATGAAGTTTGGTCTGTAGGGGGAGCAGTGCACTTACTACTTGACTTCACAAGCACAGCCATTGGCTTGGGAACCCCTGGGTACTGATGTTTTATTAGCTCCCTACTGAAACATATGCATGAATTAGGGTGTGCTTCATGTAAACAATATGTAAACGAGGTATCAGTAGACAGGTGTTGATTTCATGCACAGAAGCTAATTCATGATTTGTGCTCAAACCTCCGCCCGTTTTCAAGTTGTAAGAAAGTTTGATGAGTCAGATGCCATTGTATATCATTACAGGCAGAGAAATCTGCAACTTACACAACTTTGATGAATAAAAAACAGTGTCACTGATGCAAAGCATCACTCTTATTCCCTTTAATTTGCATGACAAACACAAAAGGTTTAAAATTCATGTATTTGCTGCCTTAATCCTAAAAAAGTATACAGATGCTATGATGAAGCTGAGACATCCATATATTCAATTAACTTCCTCCTGACCTGCCCATGGTGCTGCCCCCAGGTTTGTTTTAAAGATTACTGAATAATTAAACTAATACAATGTGTTATTATTATTATTTAAGTTTTTGTGGGAATTTCACAGTTATAGATGCTAGTGAAGGAATTTCTTTGGCTTTATATTCACTGTTGTTAACAACTGCACATAGTGTGAAACTCAAAATCTAATTTGTCTACTTTAACTTGCATGGCAAGAAAGAAAATGTGCCAATTTATTTAAAAAGTAATTGTATAACACCTCTGTCTCCCCTGAGGGCTAGACACTGTTAGTCATGCTCTAAAGCAAACATGAAATCTGTTTCAAGTGTAACAGTCATTCAGTAGCAGTAATTAAAATCTTATAAGACATTGCTCTTCCATTTGAAACCTCAGGCAAACTTACCGCTGGTTTTAAAGGTGAAGAGACTGGGGGAGAGGTTCCCCCTGGAGAGAGAGAGAGAGAGAGATAGATGATGAACAGTACAGTTATGGATCGATCAGTCTCCTCACCACTAATGCAGACAGCCTCAAGGACAAAAAGAGAAAGCGAACAGTGCACCAAGAAACAAATCTGCAGATGAATACAATTTTTCCCTGTGAATAAAGGGTAAGTAAGGAGAGAGAGAGGATGAACAACAGCACAGCTGTAATTACTCACGCTACAGAGGTGACATTGTTGGCCAGTGTGCTGTCATAGTGTGGGATGCCTTTGCTGCTGACCACACTGACCGCACCCCCCAGTGCATTTGACACCACACCAGCATGGATACCAGCCAGACACAGGGGTGAGGACTAAAGACAGACAGACAGACATGCAGAGAGAGAGAGAAAGAGAGAAAGAGAGAAGAAAGAGAGAAAGAGAGAAAAAAGAGAGAGAGAGAGAGAGAGAGAGAGAGAGAGAGAGAGAGAGAGAGAGAGAGAGAGAGAGAGAGAATTAACCCTGATCACCACAGACTTAACATTAAATAAACTGAAATCCAGCCTAATCATTAATATTAAGATGAAAACCAAGATTCTTTATTGCCACACATCAATGCTGTTTAGATTCAGTGCAATTTTGTGTGCACGTAATCCACGATAAATATCAAAAGTTATCATAAACAGTAGTAAATGTAGTTCATGTCAACAGACACAAACTGGACAACATTAGAAAGACGTGTAGCATAATTTTGACTGTGAACTATTACAGTGAAAACACTGAGCACAGGTAAATTTTTTTTCCCTGTACTTAAAAATTAAAAATCTTCAGAGCATCATCATCAACATGACAGAGCACACCTGTCACTCCTCACGATTCATTAATCCCTTACAATATTCGGTAGTCTGTTTCATGTTCATATTTAACTTTTAGTCTGCCTGCTACAGAGAGCTCTCCCTAAAGCAAGCAGAGTGTGAGAGAGCTGAGGCTGACTTAATGAGCCAGAGAGAGAGAGAGAGAGAGAGAGAGAGAGAGAGAGAGAGAGAGAGAGAGAGAGAGAGAGAGAGAGAGAGAGAGAGAGAGAGAGAGAGAGAGAGAGAGGATTTGGCTGATGTCATGTCCTGGGAGTGAAGCCACAGTGGCACTATTGTAGCTCTATTGATATGATGTACTGTAGTGGGTTTGAAGTGTGTGTCATCAAAGAGCCACTCAGACCTTTCCATAGAGTTCAACTTTAATTATATATACACAGACACACTCATGCACACGCGCACACACACACACACACACACACACACACACAGAAAGGCAGACAGATGGAAAACCACACGTACACACACACACACACACCCACACACACAAACACGCACCGCACAGTTCCCATAGGCACTGCCAGACTAGTGCTGGAATTAGACGAGCTGCCATTTCAAAAGACATTTCTTGCTCTCTCACTCCCTTCTTTCGTTTTCTCTCTCTGTCTTTCTCCATCTCCCTTTCTTTATCTTTTTCTCTCCCTCTTTCTGTCCTTCTCATTCTCTGTCTTTCTATTTCTCTCTATCCTTTTGTCTTTCTCTGTCTTGTATCTCCCTTTTTCTTTGTCTTTCTTTCTCTTCTCTTTTTGCCCGTCACTACTCTTCAATGTATTTTTCTCTGCCTCTCTTTGTCTGTTCTTTTCTCTTTTTGTTTCTTTTTATTTCTCTATTCCACTCACCTTTTCTCTCTTTTCTCATTCGTTTTCGTATTCTCTTGCCTTGTCTGTTTTGTCCTTCTGTCTTCCATTCATTTTCTTTTCTTTCTCCCTCTTTCTTCCTATTTATGTCTCTTCCCCTTCTCCCTCTAAATTTCTTTTTCTCTCTCTCTCGACCTCTATCCTGCTCTTTCACCCTCTCTCACATTCTCTTTCTATTTTTCTTATTTTACTCACACTCTCTCCTCTTTCTGATTATCCTTGTCTTCCTTTTTTCTTTTCCTTCTACCTCTTTCTCTCTGTCTTCCCCTTTTTCCTCCCAATTTCTCCTTCTTTCTTTCACTTACATTTTTCTCTCACTCTTTTTCTCTCAGTCTCTCCTTCTTTCTCTTTTCTCATTCCCTCTGTCTTGCCCTCTTTTTCTCTGCCCCCCCCTCCATCTCTCTCTCGCTCTTTCCCTGAACCACAGATCAACCACAGACACCAGGCAAACTCTCAACACACACATACACGCACACCGCTAAACACACACCACTTCCTACTGGCAAAATAAAAACACCACCAGCTTCAGTTGCTGAGTGCTATGCACATGTACTATGGGCCGACGTTAATGTTGAGGTAGTATGAGCTGTAGAGGCTTAATTTTGCTGTCAGCTGGTCTGTATTACAAAACTGTTCAGCCAAATTCTGACCTAACATCTCCCACTCTCCCACTCTCTCTCACACTCACAACATATAAACACATACAGTCTACTTACACAAACTACACACACACACAAAGTAACTCAAAACTCCACACCCAAAATGAGTTAACCTAAAAGGCTCTTATCATGGAAAATGAACACCCTCATTCTGATGCAGTGCATAAACACAGGTAAAATGTTAAAGCATTCCATTCACTCCAGTCTATGAACAGTCCCTACATGGAAAACTTAGCAGCTGAAAGGCCATTTGGCATTCACTGTTTTTGTGATGTGACAAAAACCCAGCACATTTACATATATCTGCCCACTGAAACTAGAACAGTTTAGCCCCACTGATTCATGCTGAAGTTACAAAGTGTTTCAGCTCAGACTGTTCTTGAATATGGTACAACCAATCAAAACAGCATTCCTTGCTAATTTAATAGAAAGAATTTAATTGTGTTATCAACATAATTTAAATAAAAAGTAAACTGTGAAATATTTACATTAATATCAGAATTTCTTCTTATTTAGTTTGCCCTGCATTCACAGTGTGCACTCAACAGGCAAAGACTCCACAAGTTTGTGCAAAACTATTTGAAGAGAAGAACTCATGCTCCTGAGAGTTGTCTGAACACATGCTGGAGATAAGAGTTTGCTTAGCGACCTAGAAATAGTGCAGAATCCTAAACGTATCTTCTTCATTTTACTTTTTAAAACTTTTTAAACATTCATTATTCTCAAATGTTCTGTGGTTTACTTCAGTCTTAAAGCCACAGTAATAAAATGATCCAATTTCCTCTCCTTTCAACCCCCCCCAACACCCTAACTGCACCCAAATGCACTTCATTGTTTCAACCATGGCGAAAAAGCTACAGATTTTACTCCACTTGTGGCCCCTTGAGAACAGTCAACCACACCCATAATGAAGTCATCAGCCTGGGACCATTAATGATCCAACATGCAGCCAAGACAGCATGAGGTCATCACTCCTAGACAGCAAGAAGGAGCAGATACAATCAAAGGGCTTTAGTCACTGTGTGCTTTGTGTGTGTGTGCTTTGTGTGTGTGTGTGTGTGTGTGTGTGTGTGTGTGTGTGTGTGTGTGTATATATAGACAGTGTACTTACGTCTCTGTAGCCATGGGGGATGGTTCCAGACACCTCACCAAAGTCAGTCAGACACCCCGCAGGACAGAACTTACTGAAGAAAGACACAGAAAATGAGCCTTGAACGCACACATGCTTGCACGCACGTGTAAATATTTCAGAGTGTACCTGAATTCAGCTTCAGCAAAGTCATTTCCTTTCTCCAAACAGGTGATCAGATCTGGGCAAAGAGAGAGGACAAAAAACAACAACTATTTTATCATTCAGTGTCTTTCCCTGCCTAAGGAGCACTTTGTGTCTTTCGGAACATGAGCATGTGTTATTTTACCACTGATAGGCAAAACATTATTTTGCTGCTGCTGACTGATTTGGCACATCACAATGAATATTCATATTGATAAGCTAGCATATATTTTCAACACTTTTTACACAGGCTACTTAAATGTACACAAACCTACCAAATTAGTTCAAACTGCAGTCCCACAGTAAAAACAAAAAAAAAAAACATTTATGTAGTCAAACCTTTGATATTTACAAGGACTATGCTCTGATCTATTTAAACCCAAGGCATTAAGACATACTAATAATCTAAATATATACAAAATCATCATTTATAGTGTACTTTCAATTGAAAGGTAGCTGTTCCAAAGCCAATTTATTTATAAAATACTAAAAAATGTTCACAAGGGAATGACATACAGAATATATTGAATGAGCTCCATAAAAAGTGTTTGATGCTTAATTAAGTGTTTTCCATAATCAAACAGAAATTATGGCACCATTATTGCCCCACGCCAAAGAAAAATCCTAGTTTCCACTGAGCATTCAGCAGCTCAGAGATGCACAGATCAGCCATGATATTAAAACCACCTGCTTGTATCTATACCTACCTTGTCTGTCCACTCTTACATGTAAAATCAACAATAGCTCTTGTAGTATCTCTTGCTGCACAGTTTGCTTGTTCTATTCTCAGTCCAGCAGTGACAATGGCACTGCTGTGTCTGATCCACTAGTACTAGCACAAACACTAACACACCACCACTAAGTCAGTGTCACTACAGTGCTGAAAATGATCCACCACCCAAATAATACCTGCTCTGTGGTGGTCCTGATCACTGAAGAACAGGATGAATGGAGGCCAACAAAGCAGGCAGGCTTATGCAGACACCTTCCTCAGCCAGTCAGTGCATTTACAGAATGCATTCATAGAAAGCTTTGTGATTACTTTTTAATCAAATTCCTCACAGATGAGAATAATTTGGCACACCACCTAGCTTGCCTATATGGACACACTGGGCCTGGTCTCTCTCTCTCTCTCTCTCTCTCATAACATTGCTCAGTCTGTTGCCATGGTGATAGTATTGATCCTTGTCTTAATGCATTACTGAAGCAGACTGTAGGGGTGTGTGTGTGTTTTCTGAGCAACATTCAAATTTTAGTTATTATGTATTCCACATAACTTCACCTGAGCCCTTTCTGTAATGCACAGATGTGTCACTGTATTAGATTTCTTATAGAAGGTATGGAAAAACAGCTCAAACTAAATTAAACGATCAATACCAATAGTCAGAGAGAGAACGAGAGAGAAAGAGAGAGAGTCTGTGTGTAAGGTATGTGTCTAAGATCTTGTGGTAGTATGAGTGATATCACATTGTCCATTACTCAAAGCCACAGCCTGGCAGTGTCTGCTTTTCTCCTCCTGACTCATCACAAACAGGATATCTCCCTTTCAGAGGCACATACACGTACACACAATCTCTCTTTTTCCCATTCAGTCACTCAGAATCACTATCTTTCTATTGCATACAGTCATATGCAGAAGTTTGGGCACCCCTCATCAAATTACGTTTTGTTGATTTTTGCTGAATTTAACGTATTGGAGAAATAAAACAAAATGTTTTTAAATTGGGCAAAGTTATGTCACAGTCGACATGTTAGTTTTTATTGTTTTCCACTTTAAAATCAGCCAATAAATAGAAACTGTGCACTAAAATTCAGGAAAAGTTTGTTCCCTGTACACAGACATAGAGGATGTGTTAACTTATTTTCAAATCAGCAAAATATGTAATTTGACTAGGGTTTCAAACTTTTGCACACAACAAACAGGGGCTCTCCTGCACACTCTATTCTTTCATGGACATCTGACAGTGTGTACACATACACATGCAATCATGTCACCACCCCCAGCACAGCTGCTGGAATTCCAGGGGTGTGGAAGCTCTGGATGTACCATGCAGTACAGAGCACCTCATCAGACCAGAATGCGTGTGTACTGTTCATTTGTCATAACGGTCCATACAATGACCAAATATTTGTCTTTTCATGGCAAGCATAGATAGCACTAAAACATTCCATTTAGTCTGCCATGAGTTGATTTGGGACCATATTGATATCAGCAGATGATTTTCTGTTCAAACATATTTGATGTTGTATTTATTTCACTCCTTAAGAGAAGAATGTTTTAGTAATATTGGGCTACTGCGCTAAAATGTCTGCATTTTATTCATTTTACTGCATTTGTAACCCTCTACAAAATGTTACATTTTTCATGAGGCTAATCCAGTACATGTAGACCCAATTTCTACATTTTATAAATGATAATGTGTCAGTATCAGCACTGGCATGGGCAGATTTCTACATGAAAAATAGTGTATTGTGTCAGAATTCCCACAAGAGTGCATCCCTACATACAAGTCTTCAACATTGTAGTGTAAAATAGCTCCATGTTGCAGCCACTTACTTGACTTTGTTAACTTTTTAAAACAAGCTTCTGTGTTTGTGGATACAACATTTGCATCACTTCGAGTAAAAGGCAGGAAAAAAACATCAAGCTGGACAAGGTTAATTAAAATGTTCCTGGATAGGCTACAGTCCTGATAAACTGTTTGCTAAATACTATGAAACTAATAAGCGAGCTCATTGTTACAAGAGTGAAAGCTGATCTAGAGTAAACAAGAAACACATATGGAGTCCAGCATCGTGTCAGTAATTTGGCGAGTCATGGAAAATATACAGATCACACTGCTGTTTTCTACGTTTGCTTCCCAAATAAGCTCAGTAAAATGTTTCCTGAGCCTCATGACATTGTGATTTACTCAAACTACACAACAGCTCCTCAACTGTGACATCATTTCCTTTTACTTTCATAACAGATCTTAATTCCACCTCTCTCCCTTCTCCTGCTCTTCAGCTAAAGGCCAAAGTGATACAATATCATCAGGCACACCCTCCCTCTAGAGACACTCAGACAGAAAACAAGCTTTTACCCATCTCTTACAGTTTCTCCATCTCCCTCTCAATTTGCACACAACCACACTGTGAAAGGGATATTTTGCTGCCCATCTCTATAGTGATGCACAGATGACCATTCGGTTCCTCCCATCAGAAATATGCACAAGCAGTTACATCACACACCAAAATAGTACAGCTGAGTTTGTGGCATCTCTTTTACTCACTCTCTCTCTCTTTCCCCGTAATCAGTTTCACATGAGGCCCCTCCCTCTCATCGGTATAAACACACAAAGCAATTGTCTTGACAACTCCTACGTGAGCCTAAGGAGAGGTATAGACTCAAAGCTGATGCAAACACACACATGCATCTGATATCACTGAAAAACATTCCTATTCTTTCTGCTTCCTGTTCAGTATCCCATAAACAGAAACTCACAAGACGAATGCACAATGTCATACTACCAGCTCCCACTGACTGGCCATCCAACAATAGCATATTAAGGACATATTTTAATAGAGAGTAGTTTCTATTTATTCCTTTGCAACAAACTGCAAAACTGAAGGAACAACTGACAAAAGCAATAGTTTAGGAATAACACAAAGCTGCCGTTTTTTCCCCCTCCACGTTGTAACGTTTTGGGTCTTTAAGCCACCTTTAAAATTATTTTGAATAAAATGTTTCTAAAAGAAAATGTCAAATCATTTCTAAAGCAAAACTCTTCACAGTAAGGAAGATACTGTGCTTTGATGAACATGAGGCTGAGTATCATACTCAAATTATTACTAT
Organism: Pygocentrus nattereri; assembly: GCF_015220715.1. Taxonomy (NCBI): domain Eukaryota; kingdom Metazoa; phylum Chordata; class Actinopteri; order Characiformes; family Serrasalmidae; genus Pygocentrus; species Pygocentrus nattereri. Next base: position 35,985,004 of record NC_051216.1, read on the forward strand.
ATCACTGTTTAATATTTAAGTGTATTCTTTGTTAGTATTGAAAATTAAAAAATTAAAACCTGGCAAAGTGTCAACAAAATGTTGAATCTCTCAATTTTCAAATTATACACATCATTTCAAAACAGAAATGTTTTTATCACCGTTACTATTTTATCACATCATTGATTGTTAAATCAGAAATTGTTACACCATTTCTGATCATATCGTGGGGCATTTCTTTTGTTTTTCATAGTATTCATTTTTAGCATTAATGTAAATTTTCCACAGTACTAACTTATCAAACCTCAGAAAAATGAAATATTCTTATTCAAATTGTAGTGGAGTAACAACTCATTAGCTTTTTCTATGTATCATTTATAATTTCTCCCATTGCTATTGCTTTGATCGTAAAAGGGAAATACTGAACACTAAATTGTTTGAAATTGTATTGTGTGGCTGAAATATTAGGCTTTTAGCTTTTTATATCAATTTATTATTAATTGAATTAGTTGTAATAAAGGAGCTTGGATTGCTGAAATGAATCACAGTTTAGTGTGAATTAAGAACAATACAATTCACACATTTTTTAATTTAAAGAACTGAATAGAATCCCATCATCGGGAGATTGTAAGTTCAATTCACAGCGATACCATCGCCATCTGTGGTTGGGAGTCCAAGAGAGCATAACCGGCCTCACTCCATCACTCACTCATTCTCCCCTTACTGTGGGCATATGTTAGCTAACACTTACTGTGGGCATATGTTAGCTAACGCTACAGAATGGGCAGCACGCATTCTTCTCCAAGGGCATTGACCGATGTAGTGACATTACATTATCAGCAGTTAGAAGATGCATGCTAGCCTTCACCCTCCCAGCATGGTAGCATTTGTGTTTTGGGGGAGACCTAGATAGTAACTGGGCAGAAAATTGGGTAAAAATCCCATTTTACCTTGGTGTTTGCTGCTGGCATAAGAGAGGAAGAATCCTCGGCCATGGCTGTGAGGTCCACTCATGAACTGCACTGTGACCTGATGGCCAGCTGACTCTACCACCCTCGACCCGCTCACATCTCCATGACACAGCTTAACTGCAGAGAGTAAGAGAGAGAGAAATATACAGAAAGAAAGAAAGAAAGAAAGAAAGAAAGAAAGAAAGAGTGTAAACATTTATTACATACTGTAAACTATATTTAATTGGTTCACAGACAAGAGCAGCATCTGTGTGTTATTACACATTTAGTACATTTGTGAGCACATTCTACCTTTTCTTGTGTTGGTTATTCATGTAATGGATCTTTTCCACTGGTATACAGCACAATGGTAGGGATGCATTTGGTTCTGAATTGAAAGGAAAAAACAGCTGAAGCCTGTCACTACAAGGCATCGAGCAAACCAGGATCTGGGTGCTCCTTCATACAACCGCTACTTGAATAAAGTATTTGGAAATGGAGACATTAAGGAAGACATCACAAAAAGCTTTCTATACTCTGCTGACTGACAGGAAATCTATAATTTACTGGCACACGCTCAGACTCTCAACACCAAAGATATCTCTGCTGTATTTGATTATAACACAGTTCACCAGAGACCGTCTCTTCTAATGAGCTCTGTATTTTACTGTGGAGTCATTTATTTTTCCCAAATCGTGAACATCCTCCTCCAGCAAATCTGCTTGATTAGTTTAAAGTATGGACTTCTGATTTCAAGTTATTGTGCCTGTTCGCACACTGTTTAATCCTTTCAAGCCACAGTTAGTGCTGGCAGTAGCATGCTGTAATTCTACACCTTGCTAACTTCAACCACTTATCGAAGTACCTTTAAGGCTGGTAAAGCTGTGGTTACCAATCATCCTCCTGTCTACCTTTCTGCAACCCAAAGCTAACACACCTTTGCTAATCAAGGACTTCTGAAGGCAATAATGATTATGTGGCTCAGATAGATTAGGGTTAGAGCTAAAGTATGCAGGGTTAGATCTCCAGAAATTGCTTTCAAAGAATTGTTTAAAGAAATGGTCAGTTTCTTTCATTCAAGCAACATCTATAAAATCCCCAATAACTACTCACTAAGTACTTGAACCAGAAAAAGGTTTTCTATCAGTAGAGGTACTTATGGTGTTGGGGCCTTTCTATCTGTTTGATTCTGAGTTAGTGTGGCAAAGGATGTAATCCTTAGAAGTCACAGTTATCACTGACGATAACATGCTATAATTAATTATTTGTCACTTGCAGCTAATTGAAACAGAGAGCTTCTCTTAAGAGTTTGGATTTTAAACTTTCAGCTGATAATGTTTGTGAATAAAAGGTATTTTTTATCATGATTTGTATTCGACTAAAAGGAGATGAGTGCACTGTTTTGTTGGGAAAAAACACTTAAATTTTTGGGGGTTTTTTTATTATTAACATAAAAAACAATGGGAAAAGTTCAGATCCAAAACTCTTAATTCAAAACATGTACAAAATATAGATGCAACTGATAATATAACAGCATATTGGTGTTATTGCATTTAAATAGAATAGCAAAATGAGTAATAATTCTAAACCTGTAGGCTTCTATGCTCCAAAGGGAGTTACAGTAGCATCCCCAGTTACTAACTAAAATAAAAATAAAATTAATTTAATAAAATATTTTAATAATGGCAACACATGACTGCTACAAAAGCCATGCTTTTTTGTGTTCACATGCGTCATTTTGCATACATTAATCGCTTTGCTACAGAATTTTCAGTTTGGTCCACTGAAATACTTTGGTGGCTCCACATCCAGACCATGGCATGTCAGTTGATGACCGCTGCCCTAGATGTTAGAGAAGTGATTGGATATTGCTCAACGTTAAGCCTCATCGTGTAGTCCTTGTCACTCATAGACACATTTCAGTTTTTTTCAGTTCCTGCCATTCACATGTTTATTCCTGCAGATCTCTGCACACACCAGTTCCTTTCATAAAGTAAGGGTTGTAGTATCCTGTGAATGACTACAGAGTAAGAATGAAGGACAGAAGTTAAAGCAGATAACGCCTCTCACCGATTTCTGTCCTGCCTGCTCCGATGCCATTGAACAGCCGCAAGTAGGACACCTGGCAGTTTTGTGTGTGGATATCGAGGTCGGCCACACGCAGGACGAGCGTGTCTCCTGCACTCACACTGATCTCCCACTCGCAAACTGAGTGTGTCGGGTAAGACAAAGGATAGCCCAGAGATGCTAAGCTGCCACTGCCTGTCCCAAGCACAGTGTGCCCACAGCCATCACCTACAACACACATACACACAAATGAATAACAGAAATACCACAATACCGCATGGCAAACCTGTCTCTGTGTCGAATTAGTGTTTCTAACTTTGGTAATTACTGCTTTGTAACATCTTTGAACATCTGAAAAAGGACTATAGCAAGTAGTATCCTATCATCAGTGTGCAAAAAAAAAAAAAAAAACACGTTTCTCCAAAATGCCTTTACAGGAGAAAGCAAAAAATCTTACAGTTTAATGTCAATTCAATTCAATTCCACTTCATGGTACAAAACAAATTTAGTATACATCAGTAGTATGTAAACACTGTTAAAGTTGAAAGCTTAACTCATACTAACCAGTTCATACAGTTGTATTTTGTTGAACTTATTGTTTCTGTGGTCATGAGAACCAACTCATTTACATATATCCACATATTTAGCCTACTGCAGTCTAGCCCCACCCATTAATAATGAAGAGTGTTTCAGTTATGAGTACTGTTTGATTGCGACACATGCAGGACAGCCAATCAGTAGAGTGCTAATTTGTCTTACAAACCCAATCCTAAAAGGTTGTTACAGTAAACACACAAAGGTTGTTAAAGGTTGTTGTGATACACCCTGGACAGGTCGGCAGTCCATCGCAGGGCGAGAACATGCAAACTCCACAAAGAGAGGACCATGGTTGCCTGGCCAGGGAATCGAACCCTGGTCCTCCTTGTTGTGAGGCGACAGCGCTACCCACTGTGCCATCATGTCGTCCAGTTGCTACAAATCTGAAAGCAGTGATTTATAAACCTACTTTGACCTGTGTCAAAAAAACAACACAAAGAAAACATATAAAAATGTAAACCTTTAATTTCAGCTTCTTCGTTTTTTGTAAATATATATTCTGAAATTGATGCCTGCAACACTTTCCAAAAAAGTTGGGACAGGGGCCATTTAAAAGTAGAAACATCATCTTCAAAAAACATCTTACACAGGTGATGCAGTTACACTTGGGTATAACAGGAGCATCTAGGAAAAGCCTAGTCCTTTATGAGCAAGAATGAATGGAGGCTCACCACTCTGCCAAAATGCATCAGCAAAAGATCAAAGAGTTTAAAAATAACATTCCTCAGCCAGGGATTACAAGACTTTTAGGTATTTCACCATATACAGTGCTTAATATCTTCAGAAGATTCAGGGTACCTGGAGAAATAACTGCACAGAAAGGAAAAGGTCAAAAACCCTGAATGTGTGATCTTTGATCCTGGAGATAGCACTGCATTAAAAACCACATACCCAGCTGTCACTGTGTCTTAAGATATCTTGAGACATTTTCTTATGCCAAGACATTCTTGAAATGTCTTAAGATGAAGACACTGTCTTTGTCTTGAGACGTGAAAGTTAATGTCTGAAGACACAGAAGTAATTATTTTGTCTTGAAGTTGAGGCATGACTTAAGACATCGAGATGCTGTGCAGTCCATTACAAAATGTCTGTGGTATGAGTTTGGTATTCCTGTGGTACTGCCAAACTGAAAATTACAAAAGAGGATTACCAGGATTACCCCAGCACTCCCTGATGTAGAATATAACCAGAATATACCAAGTATGTCCTCAAGAAACAGCCTGCTGGAATCTTTACATTTACGGCACTTGGCAGACGCTCTTATCCAGAGCGACTTACAATTTGATTGCTTTACACGGGCAGGCGAAGGTAGTGTTAGGAGTCTTGCCCAAGGACCCCCCAGGCAGGGGATTGAACCCCAGTCTACAGTGTAGAAGGCAGAGGTGTTACCCACTACACTACACCATCTTCTGTTTTTTGTGTGATATTACCAAAAGAACATTCACTAAAGGTTTTACTTGCTGTACTTTTGTGATTCTTTTTTTGTATGTTTTGTTTTTTGATTATTGCAGAAATGTGTTTACAGTAGCAAAAGATCAAAAGAAAAAAAAATCCATTCTTAAACCATTTACCTTACCTTAAAACATTTCAACTTGTTTCCTTATATCATTGAAATTCATCGTAGAATAACTTTTCGTTTATCTCCATCAGTAAATGGTACAATCACAGTGAGTCATTAGCAGAAAACATGCCATGATTAACACAACATTGATCTATTTTCAAATACGCAATTTTAACCAGAGACAACAAGCTTGGAACCAAGATAAAACAACTTTGAACTAATAGGAAGTAAATGTACTTAACAGCTAACCTGGGTACTTTAGATTTTACATACAGCGATGCTAATAACTTTAGCATAACTTGTATATGGAATAACAGTAGACCTTAAAATCAGATTCATTGGTTTGTAGAACTATGTATTTATTGCAGTATATTTCAAATTTCTACACAAAGTCAGTTACTCTGTTTTTTCTTGTTTGTAGAATATGTCTATTGTACTATATATTAACACAGTTGTAAAAAAAAAAAAAAAAAACAATAACTAATCTATATATTTTGAAAGCTAAGTGGGTGCTTTTTCATGGGCTGTGCTTTGGATTGCAGCATAAATTACTTGAATGTAGAAGTATTAACTATTTGAAACTACTTGAATGTAGCTTTTAACAGATTAACAAGGAAATAAAGATAAAATGACACCTTCATTAAAATGAAGCAAGTGTAAAATAGTAATTGTAAAAAAATGTTAACACATTTCTAAATAATTAAGTGTTAATTATTATAAAAAGGTATTTAAAAGCACTGAATTAGATTTTTAAATTTTGCAGCAATGCCATATTACAACATAGTTGCATAAGAGTATTCCCTCATACTACCACCATGTTGATGGCATGGCATGAACTCACAAATACATTTTCACTGATTCTATAAGCTTTTCTAATGCAACAGAAACATTTAAAAGGGGAATTCTACATTTTTCTAAACTTGGCATAATTCTATAATTGTGATGTAAACAGTCAGTTAAATAGTGCTGGAACATTTCTATTGGTCCATTCATCATAAAATTATCGCACTGTAAAGAGCAGCTGATGTCTGAAAGACAGTGACAATAGCTGAAAAATTCACCTACATTCATGCGGACTTCCTCAAAACATGTACATTATTTGCAGTTTTTTTTTGTTGCTATAGAATAAAACTTCATCATTTGAAATACTGTCTCTGCAGATAAAAGCATTATAAGGCATTTACAGTGAGGCACCTGACATGACCTGAAACTTATTTTTGTGTCAATGATTAAACTCCACAGTACAAGCGCTAACTTCAGTCATCAATCCGAGTGGCTTTGAATCAGTGGTCATTAACCCAGTGGTCATCTACCTAACTGCAGGTTTCACCTCCAACCCAACTCTAACGCACCTCATTCAACCTATCCATTGTACCTCTACAATAATTAGATGCATCAGGCGGGGTCGATTAAGGTTAGAGCTAAAGTCAGCAGGATATAAACAGTCATTTAGTGGTTTCATATAAATGGCTCATTGTACATAAACTTTAAATTTACAGACTGGAAACCATGTGCCTATTATTATTACTTTTGTTGTTAAATTTGTTCTGATATTTATGAGTGTAGTTTGTACTAATGTATGTAATGTTTGTATGTTTATAAAATAATATACAACAATATATATTAAAATAAATAATACCATTATGTATCCTACATAGAACAAACAAAATAAATAATAAAAAAAATTACATTCTTTACTAGAATATTTGCTATAAATGTTACATTTTAAAATTCCCTAAAAAACATTTAAAAGTAAAAGATTTATTTTTTTAAAATGAGGTAAAAATGTTAAATGAATATTATGCATCCAACATCTTGGGACGTTATTATAGCCAAGACATCTTAAGATCTGTGTCTTAAAGACATGTCTTCATTTCTTAAGACATGCCTCAAGATGTCCTAAGACATCTTCATAATGTGTCTTTAGACATGTCTTAAGACATCCCAAGACATGGTAATGGCTGGGTATGCAGCATGTTTCTGTGATGGATATCTCCACATGGACACTCTGACTAACCATTGTTAAACAACACTGTTCATTGCTGCATACACAAACGCAAGTTAAGAAGCCAAATGCCAATAGCATCCAAAAACACCACAGATCTCTCTGGGCTTGAGCTCTTCTGAAATGGGCTGATGCACGGTGGAGATGTGCACTGTGGTCTGATGTGTCAAGCATTTAGACTGTTCATGGAAATAATGGATATCGTGTTCTCAAGACCAAAGAAGACAAGGACTATCCAGATTGTTACCAGTGTAAAGTTCAAAAGCCAGCGTCTATCATGGTATGGGGTATTCTTGGATGACTTGCGCATCTGTGAAAGCACCATTAATGCCGAACACATTTTTAGGGGATCATAAGGAGCTTGGATCTTCTGTTAATTTTTTCTATAATATTTGTGTCTCACCTGAAATACGTGACCACACGATCAACTGCTATGAGAGATTTTTCTTGCAACATCAGCACAAAGCACCGTTAAGTGTATATCTCATCTCTGGGTTCCGCCTTCCATGTGCACATACACACACACAATTTGGAGTAACATATGCTGCCTTTTAGTTGCTGTTTTCTTTAAAGACGGCCATGCTTATTTCCACATGAGAACACCAAACCACATTCTGCATGTGTTACAATAACATGGCTTCGTAATCAGAGAGTGTGGGTGCTAGACTATCCTGCCTGCAGTCCAGGACCACCTTCCATTGAAAACATGTGTCTTATTATATATGAAAACAAAGGCCCTATACAGTTCCGTTTCACTGGATCAACTGGTGTCATAAAATGATTACTAAGTGTTTTTAAAAGAAAAGGTGATGTAACACAGTGGTAAACATGATCCTGTCCCAACTTATTTGAAATGTTCTGCAGGCATTGTATTTGGAATGAGAGAAGATTTACAAAAAATAATAAAATTAAAGTAAAGGTAAAACATGAATTATTATGCTTTTGTACGATTTTCAATTTAACTAAACTAAATGTAGTAAATCACAGTTTTTTGTTTGTTTTTTTTTTTTTTACTGGATTTGCTTTTTTTTTTCTTTTCTTCAAAAAAGCACAGGAGAAACAGCTTGTTTCATGCTAAAGGAAAAAAATAGGAACAATGGTTCACTAAACCATAAAAATGTTGAAGGAAAAAAATAAAACAATAAAATCATAAGATATGGGCCCTTTTAAAGTAAAGAGATTTAAATTAAATAATGCTGGAACATTTCTATTGGTCCATTCACCATAAAATTGTCACACTGTGAAGGGCAGCTGATGTGTTCATTAAAAATGGAGATAAACATTTTAATAGAGCGTGACAACAGCTAAAAAATTCACCTACATTCATGCGGACTTCCTCAAAACATGTACATTATTTGCAGTTTTTTTTGTTGCTATAGAATAAAACTTCATAATTTGAAATACTGTCACTGCAGATAAAAGCATTATAAGGCATTTACAGTGAGGCACCTGACATGACCTGAAACTTATTTTTGTGTCAATGATTAAACTTTGCTCCACAGTACAAGCGCTAACTTCAGTCATCAATCCGAATGGCTTTGAATCAGTGGTCATTAACCCTTCTTCTGCAGATCTACCTAACTGCAGGTTTCACCTCCAACCCACCTCTAACGCACCTCATTCAACCTATCAATTGTACCTCTACAATAATTAGATGCATCAGGCGGGGTCGATTAAGGTTAGAGCTAGCCACTGCTTTTAAAGAGAAGGTCAGCATTTTTACTTCATTCAGAAAAAGCTATAGAATCACAAAGAGCTACTCACTGTGTAACTAACGAAAAGAGGGATATAGAGAAGCAGTACCACTTGTGATCTGTGTAATTGGGTTAATGGATCTTAAGGACCTTGGATCTTCTGCCGATTTTCCTATAAAATTTGTGCCTCACCTGAAGTACGTGACCACACGATCAACTACTATGAGAGATTTTTCTTGCAACATCAGCACAAAGCACCGTTAAGTGTATCTCTCATCTCTGGGTTCTGCCTTCCCTGTGCACACACACACACACACACACACACACACACACGCGCGCGCGCGCGAGATCCCAGCTGATCGCACAGCCTGTCACGCGTTTACACACCGAATGAATCTCTTCTCGAGCTGAGCTGCTGTTACGTAACCACCACTGGACAATGTCCAGACCCCTAAAGCCAAAACATCCTCATGTACCCCTCCAAGTTCACGGCACACACTCACACACATAAGATACACCTCCTGTTCACATCTGTTTTATTTTAACACTGATCCATAAACAGCGCTGTTGGAAATGCTGTTGAAGTTTTGGACGACGTCTTAGAAACAAGAGGAGATAAAGCAGCAGTTCCATTCACTCTGAATTCTAACGCTCCTTCTTCACGCTTCTATTGCACTGTTTACCGTTATTGCCACAGTAAGGCCCTTCCCCCTTCGCTCTCTACTCGGCCAAATGGTGCGACCCCCCTCCTCTCACCACCACCTGAAAGCCTCAACTGACTCCTTAGCAAGGCTGTGTGGCAAACCTTTGATTATCCCTCAGAATGGCCAGTGTCCTGTCCCAAGTGCTGCAGATACATATCTGGGAGAGGGGAGAGAGGAGAGACAGCGGCCAGCCCATGTAAGGCATTGGGCGAGATCTCCACATTCAGCATCTCGGTGTGCTGAGTTGTGAAACCGCAGCTCTAGGCCCTTTCGGAGCTTTTACACAGGCAAAGTCAATCAAACTCCGCGCCCAGCTCAGCCTGCCTTACCTTTCTGCGCCCGGGATCCTCTGGTGGAGAAGAGGATGATGAAGAAGAGGCCGGTTCCTCTCCCCAGCATTAGCGCTGTGTCCATCCCGGCCAGTCCGCCTGCATAATGCGCGCTTTGGGCAGCAGATCCGCGCTCCGCGGCTTCAGGAGCTCTGATCCGCCTCCGTGTGTAGCGGCCTGCTGCGGCTCTCCGGCCACAAACCGGGGAGACACGGCCAAACTTCCGGCTCAAAATGCGGCCTCCAGTGGACGAACACGGTACTGCAGCAGGGACACGAGGGAATAATATAGAGGGGGAGTGGTTTAGCGGAGTACTGGATTAGGTGGCTAAATTGGGTATGCAGAGAGGGGGCGTGGCTTAGCAGGGTAATACGAATGGGCTTCAGTTAGTAACAGCCAGATTGAGGGCTTAACAGGGCGATACAGAGAGGGTTTAGCAGGCTACAACAGATGGGGAGGAGTTTAGCAGTGTAATACAGAGAAAGGGAGGGGATTCGAGAGGTTTATTGGCTAGTACAAATTCTGGGCATGTAAAGTGAGATGGTAATGCAGAGAAAGAGCTGTTTGGTGGGAAAACACAAAGTAGGGAAGTTTTTAGCTGTGTAATACAAAGCAAGGGAAGGTTAATAGGATAAAGCAGGCAGGAGCTTAAAGGGGAATTTTAGTGATTATTCATAACTGCTGTATATTTAAAAGTTTAAGACATAAACAAAGTCATTCAGAGTGTTTTGACGTGAAATGCTCAGTTATAGAGAAACATACCAAGTCAGAATCGTTCATTATGTTGGTAGGAACCAGATGTCTAAAGAGTAATTAGTGCCTTTAGAAGGTCCCTCCCTGATTTACTATTATGTTACCATCATCGGCATTACATATAAAACTTGAAAGATGCATGTAGGTTTACTGGAGGTTTTGGACAGAAAATAAAATGGCTATATTTATGTTGTAGATTTCATGCCCCCTGGTTTCTATCACCACCACTATAAAGAAATCAGGCAGCAATGAACCATTTCACATCAACACACTCTGAATGACTTTGTTTCGATCCCAGCGAATTACGCAGGACATTTGAAAAATCAATGGAAATCCCCTTTAAGATGGGAATGCAGAGACAAATAAATACATAGGGGGAGGTCTCTCTACTGCCCAAACAGAACTTACGTTATACTTAAATGAATAACACTTAAATATAAATAAATAAGCTCTAAATAAATGTCTAATCCAAATAAGGTAAATAAATACAACAGGTATTTCCTATTAACCTCCTTCTGACATAAAGATACAAAATACTAACTGATTCTCAGATCATGATGATCTATACCATTTTGTATGTGTTTCCAGCTCTAACAGACACTATTCAACCCATCAGGTGATTATTAAATGCTAGACATATGTCATATGACAGAGTAGGACAAATAAAAAAACATTGACTGTAAAAGACAAAATGTAAATAAATGATCATAATATTTAAAGACTGAATACAATCCAAAGAACTTGATAAAATTGAAAATAATTTAAGAAGATTTAAGAGGGGAAAACACAGCAATCCCAGCTGTGGGAGAGAGACAATGGCTAAAAGTGCTAAACAGAGGGTAGAATGGCTTAGTCGTTAAATATATTTAGATGATATTATCCTCAGAAGGGTCTGTCTGCAATTCTTCTGTATCCTGTCATTTTAAAAGTGTGAGATAGCATCATCCTAGCCCCACAGAGTCAGACATAAAGCATATAAGCACACCACAAAGATAGTTCAGTAGTGGTGGAAATTTGTCCTGACTGTGCAGGCCTAGAGGACAAAATGTCAGCCTGATATTTATGGAGAGAAAAAAGTGTGCAGGCCTACTATTCTTTATCAAAAGTCCCTGCCGGAACCAATTACTGTTCTCTTCCTCCAAAAAAACAATCTCTCTCTCTCTCTCTCTCTCTCTCTCTCTCTCTCTCTCTCTCTCTCTCTCTCTGTGTCCTTGGCATGCCTATGTAGTGAATCAGAGTCCTTCAGCTACAAGTGCTGTCTTATCAGTTCTGTTAAAGTGTCTACACAGATGTGTGTATGAGCGAGTGAGCGAGAGAGGGGAAGACAGAACATGCACCTCAACACTCCCAACACTGGAATCTCCTGCGCCCTCAAGTGGTTTGATTTTTTTAAAACAAAGCCTTTAGCAGCACATGAGCACCACAGAGTGGAAAGGATGATAAACTGCAGGCCGTAAAATCAGTCCAAGTTAAATATCAACATAAAACATTTTAAAACTTATCATATACTTCTATGATGTTTTTAAATAATTTTCGTTTAAATGTATGCTGCTGTCTTATGAATGTGAGCCTTAAAACTACCGCCTTTGCAAAATGTTTTTAAAACCTCACCAGTCCCACCCATGAAAGGTGATTTATATGTTTTTTTTTTTGTTTTTTTTACCATTAATAGCATTTAGAAGTTTTAAGATTTTAAGATTAACATTTTAAGATGATAAATGGTGCTTTCATGGTTGCCATCTATCATCCACTCTGCATTTCATGGTTACCATCTATCACCCACTCTGCATTTCACTGTTACAATCTATCATCCACTCTGCATTTCACTGTTACAATCTATCATCCACTCTGCATTTCACTGTTACAATCTATCACCCATTCTGCATTTCACTGTTACAATCTATCACCCATTCTGCATTTCACTGTTACAATCTATCACCCACTCTGCATTTCACTGTTACAATCTATCATCCACGCTGCATTTCACTGTTATAATCTATCACCCACTCTGCATTTCACTGTTACAATCTATCATCCACTCTGCATTTCACTGTTACAATCTATCACCCACTCTGCATTTCACTGTTACAATCTATCATCCACTCTGCATTTCACTGTTACAATCTATCATCCACTCTGCATTTCACTGTTACAAACTATCACCCACTCTGCATTTCACTGTTACAATCTATCGCCCATTCTGCATTTCACTGTTACAATCTATCACCCACTCTGCATTTCACTGTTACAATCTATCATCCACACTGCATTTCACTGTTACAATCTATCACCCATGCTGCATTTCACTGTTATAATCTATCACCCACTCTGCATTTCACTGTTACAATCTATCACCCACTCTGCATTTCACTGTTACAATCTATCATCCACGCTGCATTTCACTGTTATAATCTTTCACCCACTCTGCATTTCACTGTTACAATCTATCACCCACTCTGCATTTCACTGTTACAATCTATCACCCACTCTGCATTTCACTGTTACAATCTATCACCCATGCTGCATTTCACTGTTATAATCTATCACCCACTCTGCATTTCACTGTTACAATCTATCATTCACTCTGCATTTCACTGTTACAATCCATCACCCACTCTGCATTTCACTGTTACAATCTATCACCCACTCTGCATTTCACTGTTACAATCTATCATCCACTCTGCATTTCACTGTTACAATCTATCACCCACTCTGCATTTCACTGTTACAATCTATCATCCACTCTGCATTTCACTGTTACAATCTATCACCCACTCTGCATTTCACTGTTACAATCTATCATCCACTCTGCATTTCACTGTTACAATCTATCACCCACTCTGCATTTCACTGTTACAATCTATCATCCACTCTGCATTTCACTGTTACAATCTATCACCCACTCTGCATTTCACTGTTACAATCTATCGCCCATTCTGCATTTCACTGTTACAATCTATCACCCACTCTGCATTTCACTGTTACAATCTATCATCCACGCTGCATTTTACTGTTACAATCTATCATCCACTCTGCATTTCACTGTAACAATCTATCACCCACGCTGCATTTCACTGTTATAATCTATCACCCACTCTGCATTTCACTGTTACAATCTATCATCCACTCTGCATTTCACTGTTACAATCTATCATCCATTCTATCATCCAATCTGCATTTCACTGTTACAATCTATCATCCAATTTGCATTTCACGGTTACAATCTATCATCCATTCTATCATACACTCCGCATTTCATGGTTACAGTCTCTCATACACTCTGCATTTCACTGTTAATTTCAGTCATTCAGTGAATTCAGGTGTCTTTTGTGCCTTGTGGGTAGGGCATTGCCATCTTGGAAGAGACCACATGCTATGGATTGAAATATTTCATCATAGGATGGGGATGATCAGTCTAGTAATGTATTAGTACTGATGCTGGTATCAGGTATTGGGTAATATCGTGTTCATTTACTTGTACTCATAATAATTCACCAATACTAACACTCCAATATCAGCTCATACTGTGTGACGTAAGCAAAGTGTACACTGCTGCGCTAATGAACAAGTGACTCAAGCTGGCAGGGAAGGAGGTGTTAAGTGAAATGTTACTGACTCCTTGACAGTTGGACACAAAGTTGCTTGTCACTTTAAACTATTTGATTTGGTAAGTAAACTGTGTGATTTTAGCCCTTTTTTAAATACACACAATCACAGTAACTTCATAATATAGGTAAAGACAAGTAGTCCAGCCAAACAGAGACAAAAAAAGTTTGCTACCTAGAAGTGCTTTTCTGACATGGAACAAAACCCACACTTCCCCACTGTAACACTACTCAATCCAAGGTAAAGACGTAAGGCATGTGGTTTAAAATCAGCTAAATTTAAGTGATTTAACTATTAAGATACATTCCATTCATTTTCACTGACAAACAATTAATTCTAAGTAGATTACTCAGTATTGTACTGGACTGGGTATTGGTGAGCACTAAAAATTGGGCATTTGTACTCTGAAAAAATGGTATCGATTCATCAATAAATCAGTCAGAACTTTGTATTTGCAGTGATCCTTCCATCTAAAGGTATAAGGAGGCCAAAATAATGAAACTAAAATGCCCCCACAGTATAACAGCCCAGCAGGACCGCTGCATTAGGAGAAGAATGTTCAGTCTTCCATCACCGTATACTGTGGTCATATCGTGACCTTTTTAATTTTTTGTCTTATAATAATGAACATATAAAAACATAGCACTGTTTAATGCAAAAACCTAATGTAGCATCAATTCAGTGGAACCCATCTTACCACTCTACATTATACTCTACATTATTCCTCTTACCACAAATTACTCCCTGCTCCCTACATAGGGCAATACTTTGGAATTGAAATACTGGCTCTTCTATCCCAAATGCTTAATGTAGCTAAAAAATAATTACTTGGGATTCACCCACATACATATTAAAAAAATAGTGAAATATTTGGCTGTAGAAGCTAGAATTTCAACCCATAGCTACACAGCACACTATTTAGGGTACAGAACCTCCTGGGATTCAGCCTGAGTTGACACTACGTCTGACTGAAACATGAACATCTGAAGCATGTAACCCATTCAAGTGACATTCTTTAGTCTTTTATATTTCAATTTGTGATATTAATGATGGAGTTGTTTAGTCTGTTAAATATCTTTTAGCCTGTTAGCTAGTTAACCAGCCTAGTTCTAGTTAAGAAAATTTCTTAGTTCTTACACAGTTACACACTTACACTTAAACAGTTCTTACTTCATCAGTACACTTGGTGGTCCAAGTGAGCAGCATTAGAGTCAAACCATTCAAAAGTCTGGTTTTGCTGTTCAAAAGTCTGGAATCAATGGTTTAAACAATATAAAACCAATATGCAGAGAAGTGTATAAAGTTATTTTAAAATGCTAGCCCTATGCCACTTCATAGATTTAGTAGGACAATATCAAATTTGTATAAAAATGTAGAAATTTTAGTGTTTTAAAAGGTGCAGTAGAAGACTCTAAAATGAAGGAGGAAATCTGTATATGTTATTAAGAAACAGATGTCATATATGTTGGTAGCTGAGAGTTATGGGTGTATAACTGTGTCAGTATCTATATAATTTTAATCGAGCCTTGGGCCATGGGCCCTGCTGTGCATTTGTCCCCCTTGCCCCTCCTCAGTATTTGCACAACTGATTTTGAGTTATCACAGGTATAATAATACATTTGTGCCTGTGTCTGTGTGTTTGTTACATTACATTTTAATTACTTAGATCCTATTACAGTTTATATCAAATAATTGTTCAAGACAGTTGCTAAGTCATAAATGTAGTATAAATGAAGCCCATCAAGATGCATCATCTATCCACACACACACACACACACACACATACACACACACACACACACACACACACACACACACACACACACACACACATACACACCTGCTGGAGAAATCAGTGAGACAAAGAGTCTTTTCACAACGCATATGGAGAACACACACACAGCATAAAATGCACACACAGCAGTATCCATTGCTGGAAAATAGTCACAAAAATGCATTATATACACTTCACTTCACACAGGTTCACAGGAAACCATTAAGAATATGTTTGGTGAAAACATACAAATGTCAGAAAAAAGCACATTCAAAGAAATGCAAAACAAAAGCATATTATATAGGTAACAGACAATCCATTCTGAAGGAATCTTTTAAATGAATTGAACGAATGCACTTTCTAAATATTAGTTTTCTTCAGCTAACTTGCTTAGCTGTTGCCAGTATGGTAATACGTACCATATCTATTGCCAGTATGGTAGTATGTACAGTAGTTTTGTACATTAAGTTACTTTTCTTACTAAGTTACATCTGTATGCCGCAGAGGTTCATCCATTAATGACAATGTATGCCAGAGTATGAGCGCTTCAGCATAGGGACTGAAACCTACAGACAGATGTATATGCAAGATCAATAATATAGAAGAACATATGAGTTGGTCTAAGTATCAGTTATGATTCTTATTTATATTTATTAAAAAAAAAAACTTGTCTTGATTTAGTCGTGTTAAATGACCAGGATGGATGTGTTGCTTCTGGGGCCCCCTGAATGCACATTTTTAAATTACTGATGCAACTGTGTACACCACCAAAAATATCTTGCCAGATGAACTCATCTTAAATCTAGTCATCATATTGAATATTTTCATTAAGAGATTGTTGTAAGAATATTACAAGATTGTTGAACTTATTTCTGGATATGTTTAACTACAGTAATTTTAATAAAAAAATACTAAAAAGTAAAATTATCTCACTATCTTGGAAGAACATTTTGCTTGTTTGGAGAAATAATACTTGAAACAGCCATTATCTGCTAACATAGTGAAATAATATGGTGCGCAGTATGGTAGAAGTAAAGTGATAAGTAATGAGATTACTTTTTCTAGGAAGAAATAAGCACATATTTCCATTACATTTTAAAAAAGTAATCAGTAACTTGAATGGATTTTGTTTTTGCAGAAATTATCCCAACACTGGAGCTATCTATATGAGCATTAATGCTTGCATTTCATATGGTCAGCTGAGCTTGTGCAGCACTCTGTTCTGACTGAAAAAAGTTAACCTCAGAAGAGTAGCAACAAACTCTTTGCTTTTTCCTCTCTACACCCAGAAAATCATAACAAAGGGCCTCCTCTCTATAATGTAGATGATGCTTTAATTGCCTTGTTCACAGCAGTCTGTCTTCACACAGTTGTACCATCAACATGGAATAGTTTCTTATAACCACGACAGGGGGGCTGCATTGAAATGATTGAAAATACATTACAAAAACAATTACTGAAAATCAGTACAACAGCAAATAACTGCTATTTTTATAAATGTATGCAAATTGTGGAACAGTTCATTTAAAAACAATACATACCATTTATCTAATTTGTATTTTCATGAGGCCCTTGCTCAAGGAAGCTCCCGACAGCTGACCCTGTATATATACCTTTGGAATTCCTTTAAAATTCGAGTGTAAAATTACCATCCACAAAAGAGGTCATAGGTTAAATTAAGTCAATTTAGTCTACATCATAGTTTGTATCAGTGGGGAACCCCAAGGCCTTCATAGAAGCCTGAATGATTTCTGGGTCAATTTCAATCAGGATTTCTGTTCTGGGTGGATATATATATATATATATATATATATATATATATATATATATATATATATATATATATATATATATATACATATACATATACATATACATATATATATATGAAATGTGTTTTACAAACATTAAATATAGGTCTAGTAAGGTCTAGTTCTTGTAGTCATGGTTTGTCTTTTGGATTTCCATCATATAACTAACAGTCATATGCAAAAGTCTGAACATAATCACTTCTGCACACTTTACTACACATTTACTGTTTGGATATAAAATAAAGTAAAACATAAAATGTAGCCTGTAGAAAAGTTCCGAAATAACCGAATGTTCTGAAAACAGTAGTCACACTAAACAAAAGACACTATGTTACAATATGTTACAGCAAATAAATAGAAATTGCACACTAAAATCTGCATCACCTTCTCTGTAGAGGATGTGTTTATTAAGTTTCACTTTAAAACATTCTTGAAGCACAGTGTTTAAACTTTGGCATATGACTGCACATACTCAAAACTGCACAAAAAACTGCACAAAAAAGTATCTTTCAGGGTATAAATGCTATGGTGGAACACTGTCATGACTCCAGATTTTTTATTTTATTTTTTACTCAAGCATTGTAGCATTTATTTAATTGAAAATGCTTCATAGACAACATGTCAAATGTTAAAAATAATTGAATGTTGAAAAATATATGTCCATTTTGAATTTGATGCCAACAACATGTTCCAAAAAAATTGGGACAAGGGCAACAAAAGCCTGGTAAAGTTGTGTAATTCTAAAAAAAAACATTGGGTTGTTAACTGTCAACAGATCAGTAACATGATTGGGTATAAAATGAGCATCCCAGAGAGGCTGAGGAGTAAAAAAGCTTTCAGAAGCAAAGATGGGGAGGGGTCGATCAAATAATGCAACATAAAATATAATTTCTCATTATATTTATATAATTTATATATTTATTAAATATCTAAGCAAAAATGGGAAAACACTTCAATTTCAAAACTACAACAGTCGATCTCCTCAGTTCCCAAATGCTTAGAGTGTTGTTAAAAGAAGAGATGATGAAACACAGTGGTAAACATGTCCTCGTCCCATATTCTTTGGAAAGTGTTGTTGGCATCGAATTCAAAATGGGTAAATATTTTTCAAAAAACAAAAAAATTCACAGTTTCAACATCTGATGTGTTGTCTTTGTATTATTTTCAATGTAATATAGGGTTTAAATGATTTGCACATCGTTGAATTTTGTTTTCCCTTCCTGGATTGGGGCCTTGTTGTGGCGGAAGGGCTTGTGCGGCCTAGGGATCTTCAGTGCTAAGTCGTCGGGAGTGCCTGGTGGCCTGGCAGCCCACGTAACCCAGCTGGGCTCAGACCGAAGAGGCAACGTGAGGAGACCATGTGGGCCCACCACCCACAAGGTCCAGCATGGGGGAGCGGTGCAGTGCTGCACAGGCAGTGGGAAATTGCAGGGGGGCCCTTTGTTGTCTAGGCCCTTGTGGCAGAACCTGGCTCTTGGCACATGGAATATAACCTCACTGGGGGGAAGGAGCCGTAGCTTGTGCGGGAGGTTGAGAGGTACCAACAAGATATAGTGTCGGCTCTGGAACCAAACTCCTTGATAGCTCCTTGGGTCAGCATCAATGATCAACTTTGTTGTCGTTTCATCTGACTTGGGACCATATGTTCTGGGCACTAAAAAGAGGTGCTAAGCTATCAACTCATCACCATCTGGTGGTGAGTTGGATCAGATGGCAAGGATGACTGATGGTCAGACCCGGTAGGCCCAAGTGAATAGTGAGGGTGTGCTGGGAACAACTGTTGGAGGCCCCTTTTCAGAATGATTTTAACTCCTACCTGTGGGAGAGCTTTTCTCATGTCCCGGGGGAGGTAGGAGACATGGAGACTGAATGGATCCTGTTGAAAACCTCCATTGTGGAAGCTGCCAGGCATAGCTGTGGCCAAAAGCTTGTAGGTGCCTGTTGGGGCGGTAACCCAAGAACCCACTGGTGGACACCATTGGTGAAAGAGGCCATCAAGCTGAAGAAAGAGGCCTTTAGGGACTGGATGGCCCGAATGACTCCCTACTCAGCAGATATGTACAGACAGGCGAAAAAGGTGGCAGCTGTGGGAGGAGTTTTGTGAAGCCATGGAAAAAGACTTTTGGTTGGCTTCAAGGAGGTTCTGGATGACTGTCCGGCGACTCAGGAGTGGTTGGGGTGGCTGCACCCAAGCTGTATTTGGCAAGGCTGGAGAAACTCTGACTTCAAGTGAGGGTATTGTCGGTCAGTGGAAGGAGCACTTTGAAGAGCTCCTTAATCCGGGAGACATGCCTCCCTCACGGGAGTCAGGGCCAGAGGCTTCTGGCGTGTTGAGCTCCATTTCCCTGGTGGAGGTCACTGGGGTAGTTGGCAAGCTCTTCAGTGGAAAAGCACTGGGTGGATAAGATTTGTCCGGAGATGCTTAAGGCTCTGGATATTGTGGGGCTGTCATGGCTAACACACCTCTGCAATATTGCATGGACCTCAGAAACAGTACCCTTGGACTGGCAGACCAGGGTGGTGGTCCCCATTTTTAAAAAAGGGTACCAGAGGGTGTGTGCCAACTATCAGGGTATCACACTGCTCAGCCTCCCTGGGAAAATCTATGCCAAGGTGCTGGAAAGGAGACTTCAACCAATAGTTGAACCTCAGATAGCCATAAGGCAAAGCTCTCTGTTTACCGGTCAGCCTACATCCCGACCCTCACCTATGGTCATGAGCTGTGGGTAATGACCGAAAGAATGAGATGGGGGTGTACCAGGCACGGACTACATCTTATGGAGTCCCCACCAGGGATTACATCTCCTGGGAGCGGCTTGGGGTCCCTGGGAATGAGCTGGAGGAAGTTGTGGGGGACAGGATCATCTGGAATTCTCTGCTCTCCCAACTGCTACTGCGACCCTATCTGGACTAAGCGGTTAACGACAATGATGATGATTAATTTTTTTTTATTTACATTTTGCACAGCATCCCAACTTTTTTGGAAATGGGGTTGTACTTTCAAAACTCATTTAAGGTATACAATTGAACCTTAAAGATCATGTTGTACCTAGGAGGATATATTTATACTGTTTGTACCTCAGGGGGACTATAATTTACCCAGACAGTATTCTTTTTCACCTTTAATTTGAGGAAGTGCTGCTGGAGAAGTGCTTGATATGTAGCCTAAGTAGCAGTTGTTCTACCATTTAAACCTGTAGCTTGTGGAACTGTTTAGTTAGTCTCGTACCACTGTGGTTTACATATGGTTCCCCAGTACTGAAACACTGAGCAAATCATGAACAATTCAGAAGGAATGCATCCGCTGATTACTGGCACAGCAAGTGCAACTAAACTGAGACTGATTATCAAGTGAACATAAGCACATGATAAAAATTCACAGAGTTAGAAACACATCCAAAAATAAGAATAAATGTGTTTGCTGATCATCAAATATGTTTAAAATTCCCCACTGCTGTAAAGACTGTGGCTGATGGTTCTGAATGTGAACAGCAAATGGATTTGTGAGAGATGTGGAGGACTGTAAGGTGTGTTGTAAAATAAAGCTTGTATAGACTTGCCTGTCACTAACAGTGGCTTTCACAGACAAACAATCACATATATTTGAGATTTAGAGACTCTGTCTCTGTCTCTCAGTATGTGATGTCTGTCAAGACTCCCTTTCTTTCTCATTTTTCAATATTCTGGCTCCATATGCTGTGTATTTTCTTTACCAGTCAGTGTGGATTCCCATAGCAAACACAGTCCTCTGAACACACACACACGTTACATTTCACTTTAGACTGATGGATGGAGCCTTTCACCTGTCTGTCAACTTCCATATTGTTTTTCCTTTAGCATGGATCAGTTTTAACTTGTGTAAATATTTTACAGAATTGCAGTCATGGATTCATGGGTGGTTTTTACTGCATCCATGGAAACTATTGCAGTCTAAAATCTGACGTAAGAACCCACTGACCAAATAGAACGGTGTCACAGAAAATAAAAAGTGATAGTACTATTAGAGAGCAGTAAGGACTTGTTCTACTAAATAAATAATTTTTTATGGCTCAAACACACCTGATTCAACTAATCTGTTAATTGCCAGGTTTAGTGGGTGTGTTTGAGGGGGCGACTACGAAACTGTGCTAGACCCTGGCCCTCCAGGACCAAAGTTCTGTACCCCTGGTTAATGATGTAAGCCATACACAAATATGTTTATGTGTATGTGTAAATGTGTGCATGTATTAAAGTCAAAGGCTAAGAAAACATACAGTATGATTATGGTCAAAAGTGAATCTATATCATGCACCTAACATGAAGCACATTACTTCGCTTCTGCTGCGTGTATCTCCGTATCAGAATAGTTTCATTAACGTGGTTCCACATACTGAAGTAAAATGTGGATGGATGCCCAGTGCTAAAATTCAGCTTGCACTGAGCTGTGGAGCAGCAGAGCTGTATTTTGTGGAGAGATGGAGCTCCATACAGACATACTTTTGGGATGAGCTGGAGTGGTGTTAAACATCCAAAACATCACTCAACATCAGTAGCTTACCTCATTAATGCTCTTGTGGCTGAATGCAGTCAAATCCTCATAGCCGTTTTGCAGCCTCTACTGTAAAGCTTAACCAGAGTAGAGGCTGTTACTGCAGCAAAGGTTAATCATCTTCCCCTTGACTTAAGAAGAAATACTGGATAAGCAGGCATCTATGTTTGGACATATGTTGTATCTCTAAATGTCTCTAAAATTACTTAATTTCTCAAAATAATGAGTTAAATGAGGCAGTTACTTTGAGAAAATAATTATTTTGATATACCACGTTATTATTTCACCACTGTAAGATAGTAAAGCACCATATACATAGCAAGTAATTTATTCAAGACAGAAGGTAATTACTATGCCAATTTTTTTACTTCTCCACCTTTCAAGAATGTGCTCCCAAAGAAGCTTTGGGACCTCCTTTTTAAATAAAATTAGCTACTTTTATTTCTACTTATTTCATTGAATTTCATTGAGTATGGCTCCAGGCTTCTCTATCTGCCTTTAGTCTTTGTCCACAAGCAAGTGCTTTGTGTGTGTGTGTGTGTGTGTGTGTGTGTGTGTGTGTGTGTGTGTGTGTGTGTGTGTGTGTGTGTGTGTGTGTGTCATATGTGATGGTAAGACATTGTGCAGCAGATGGAAAATTTGACTTTACCAGCACTCACTCACTTTGCCAGGAATTCAAGGGCCATTATGATTCCAGTCATGCTTAAATCTCATCTCAATCTCAACTGCTGACAACAAAGAAAGACCAGGGCTATCCTCTTGTTATGCTTTGACACAGCTAGTAACTGCTGTGCTGCATTATAAATGTGTGTATATGTGTGTTCTTGTTTGTTATATTGCTTTATTTTGCCTGCAGTGGCTATGGTGGGCTGTGCTTGGTTTATAAGTCGAGAAGCAGAGAGAGCATTGTTGGCCAAGTCATTAATGGCCCTTTATTTTGAACTAGTTATGTCAAATTAGCTATGAGGGATTTAAATAATTTTCAGTTTAAACACTTAAAACAGCTGAATTGCAAATACAGTCTCTGAGACAAATGATACAAAGCTAGTTAAGTTAGAATGTCACAATTTTGAACATCTTAGGATGCTAATGGTAGCCGCATATTTTATGCTTTTTCTGAAGTTAATGTAAAGAGTAATGTTTTATTTGATATCATTTGGTACTTACAAACAAACATTTTTTTGGTTGTGAGCTTGTGAGACTGAAGGCCATGGGGCCAGAGTTTATCAGTTTAACTGCCACTCTGTGTCATTGCAAAAGAGTCTGGACAGCAGGTAAAATGCAACTACAATTAGAAAGCAGTGATTCATAAAACTACCCTAACCTGTATCAAAACAAAAAACTGTACAAAGACAAAATGTATAATGTTTGTCTTATCAACTTCATTGTTTTTTTGTGAACATATGTTCATTCTAAAATAATGCACGATTACAAGGATTTCTCTATCAGGCCTAATATTATCAAAAGATTCAGAGAATCTACCTAAATTTCTGTGCATAAAGGGCAAGGCTAAAAACCACAAGTGAGTGCTAATCATTTTTATTCCCTGAGGCAGCAAAGCTTTGAAAATCAACATGTTTCTGTAAGGCATATCACCACATGACAAACCATTGTCAATAAATACGGCCCATCTCTGCATCCACAAATGCAAGTCTGTGCTATGCACATCGGAAGTCGTATGCCAACAGTGTCAAGAAACATTGCTGACATCTCTGTGCTCAAGGTCATCTGAAATGGAACGATGCACAGTGAAGGCATGTGATGGGGTCAATGTGTCAGATTGTTTATGACCATAAACAATTTACTATTAATTGTTGCCAGTGCAAAGTTCCAAAGCTAGGGTCTGGCATGGTATGGGGGCAGGTGACGGGTATTAGCAGGTAACTTGCACATCTGTGAAAACACTATTAATGTTGAATACATTTTGAACCAAAGTAAGCTGCCTTCTCTGAGCCATCTTTTTCAGGGATGTCTTGAGAACTTTTAGCCACACTCTGCATGTGTTATAACATCATGGCTGAAAAATCAGAGAGTACAGGTGCTAGACTCAACTTCACGCAGTCCACAACTGTCTCCCACTGAAAGCACAACCATAATAATCTATATGGTTGCACAGCTGAAGACTTGTATAAGAGAAGAATGACAAAAAATACTCTTTCAAAACTGGATCGATTTATGTCTTCAGTCCCCAAACAATAATTAATTCCATCAAATTTGGAATAAGTGTATATTTACAAAAAAAACCCTCTGAAATAATTAGGGTAAAATATAAATTTTTCTGTTGTAGTGATAAAATTATAGTGATATTGTAGTAAAAAAATCAAGCAAATAAATGTCAAATAAATTACTTTAGCAAAGATAGTGTTCTCACACTGCACTGCATTCACTGTCACACCTAAATCTCAATCTGTCTCTCACACTGTGTGGACTGGCATGGACTGCTTGGTGTTGATGAGGGGCATTCTGAATTTAGCATCCACATGCTCAAACACAGATCTCGTGAGTATGTGTGCATACGTGTGTGTGTGTCTTTGTCTCAGGTAAACATGGGGAACATTCTTCACATATCTTCACTTGTGTGTTACCAAGAGCCCCCTTCTTTCTTGAGTGGCCAATTTTATTATCCACAATGTGTGTGCGCGTTTGTGTGTGTGTGTGTGTGTGTGTGTGTGTGTGTGTGTGTGTGTGTGTGTGTGTGTGTGTGGGTGTGTGTGTGTGTGTGTGTGTGTGTGTGTGTGTGTGTGTGTGCATGTATATGTGCAAGTATATCTGCTAGGGGCAATGCATGGGATGATCCTTTTCTTTTTTGACCCAGAGAACACAACATCCATTATTTTCATTAAGAATTTCAAAGCTTGGCTGGCTCTTCACACCACAATACATGTATACATGTATTTTCCATGAGCAATCTAAATCGTTGACTCATCAGACCACAGTACATATTTCCACTGTCCATTTCAAATGAGCTCATGCCCAGAGAAGTCTTGATTTTGTTGACATATGGCTTCTGCCATGCATAATCCATTTTTAGTTAAACAGCATTTATTGTCAACAGTTTGTCAAAGTAAGTGAAAATGTGTGTACTTTGATTATGTTAAATATTAGCACAATGCGCTGGTCTAACGTACCTCTAGCATGACATGTTAATTAATCTTCATGGGCTAACATCGGCTCTAGGAAATTAGTAGCATTTCAGTAGCTAAGCAGGTTATAAGCAGTTTTGTAAAAGGGAGTCTACGGCCAGCAACAAAGCCAAAATATTCAGCAACATTTATAAAAAAGAGGGCAAACACGGATGTCAATATTTACAATAAATGGTTTGTAAACAATTCAATTCTCAAGCAAATCTCTTTATTTTTTTACACATAAATGGATGGAATAGAGATGAAAGACCAGAGAAGTTGTTTATGTTATGAGTTCATGGATCTCCAATTCATTGTAACAGGAATGCAAACCCATACTTCTCTAGTGCTGTGCAGTAAACTGCATGTGTAACAAACTGTGAAATTTTAATAATGGTTTGGGGAGAAATGTGTCACAACACATAGCCCATGCTTACCATTGTCCATGGAAAGCACTTACTAGGGGCACAAAAGTGTTGGAACTACACCTTGGAGCAATGGAAGAAGGTTGCCTAGTTGGATGAATCATGTGGACGGTCAGGTACCTGCATGTGGCATTTATCTGGGGAAGTGATGGCACCAGGGTGCACTGTGAGAATAAGACAAGCCAGTGAAGGAAGTGCGATGTAGTGTTCTGCTAGGAAATACTGGGTCCTACACCTACACAAACATCGTTGTGGAACAGATTCATCCTTTGATGGCAATGGTATTCCCTCATGTTAGCACAATGCTCCCTGCCACACTAAATACATTGTCCAGGAATAGTTTGAGGAACATTGTAAAGTGTTGAAGGTGTTGCCCTGGTCTTCAAATTTCCCCAGCATTGCCTTGGCCTCAGTGTGATTGAGCATCTGTGGGATGTCCTGGTACATCAAGTCTCATCCACGGCGGCTCCACTTGGCATCTCTCCGGACTTGCAAACATCTTGGTACCAGTTACCACAGGGCACCTTCAGAGGTCTGTCGAGCCCACACCTTAGCAGGTTGAAGCTGTTTTGCCGGCACACAGAGGACCAACAGCACATTAGGCAGGTGATCATAATCTTTTAGCCTGATCTATATATATGTAATTTTATTCATTGGCCGTGTGTGCTGGGCTGGTGCAGATTTACAGGATATCTACCTTTTTTCTTATATTATTTTTTCTCCACCACTGACGAACAGATCTTGTCAGTAAAAACTTTATGGAGTCAAAATACATCCCACATCACATCAAAATGCTATATGTGTCACACACTTACCAGAGCAGTGAATCAAGCCACTGAGTAAACATCATGCTGCACATCTGACGTCAGCCATGAATTCAGAGAACAAGCCATAACACACACAGGTAGGCAAGGAGTTTGAGGTACACTTGGCAGCCTTGTGTGGGAGAGGGTGATTATGTTATCACATACAGATATAGGGTGTGAAAATCCTGTCTGCAGACTGAGGACAGATGAATCTGTCAGAGGTGAAAAGGTCAAAAAGCCATAACTGTCAGAAGGGCACAGCTTCTATTTTCCAATAATACACACTACCTACAATATTTTATATTGTCTATATTTGGGACAAACACTTGACAGGATAGTGGCTAAAGACATAAAAAAACAATTTAATCAGCAGTGTGAGGTAGCCAAAAGACAAACTGTATGACACCACAAAGCTGGAATTCATGTCCTGCCATTTGGAAATCACTCATTTGGCACCAAATGTACAGTTTCTGTCTGTCAACAGTTAAGCTTAGGGGCCGGATCCAAATAGAAAGTGTATCCATATTGGAGGCTATTTTGTCTAATAGTTATTCTGCATGATTGTATAATGACAAAATAATATGAGACCATTTTAGATTTAGGTACACTCTTTGACTGAAATATTGTTTCAGTAGGTTCTTATATTCCAATGTGTATCATTACATCAGAAAAACATGTATCATTACCATTAACTATCATGTACCATTATTTTCATTTTTTACTTTTCTCCATTATTTGAGAACGTCAGCTTTCCTTTACACACACACACACACACGCACACACACACGCACACACACACACGCACATTATCTAAGCCATTTATCCTTCTGGGTCACTGAGTCAGCACTAGATATTGTCAGAAGAAAAATAAACCTAAGCTCTAGAGATGATTAAACTGAAGTAATCTTTTATCTATGCCACAAAAATCACTAAGTATGATCTAACTGTATAAGTAGCTTTCATTTATTATTTACAACATAAGCAGTATGAGAAAAGTCTTTTTCGTGGAATAGAGTACAACACAAAATCAGTCAATGATTCAAAATCACCCCAAAGTGAACCATGTGTTTGTATGTGCCTGTGTGTGCGGAAGATAGGAAGAGAAAGGAAAAGGGGTTCATCTGTCTGGCCTAAATGGTGCTTGACAGCTATTTCCACGGTTCTCTGACAAACGTGTCCTGCACACCACAGGAGGCCACACACGTATTCAAGATTAGAATGTGTTTGCTGCTTCTAACATGACATTGTTATTTACCTTTCTCAATTTCTGTGTCAAATTACAGTCCGCCTTATGATATGTGGCTTTCTCATTTGACAACAGAATGTGTCTGGCGCTAAACAGGAGCTTTCACAAGCACACAGTCAAACACGTGCACTCACAAACACCTAATACACACACAGAGCAATGGGTTCACAACCCAAACTCTGTCTCTCTAACTTGATGGACTGGCTGTAGCAGTAGGAGAATATAAGGCCTGTTCAAGCTAGATTGGTTTTACCTGGGCAGGTACAATAATTTAAAATAACATTATGTAACAATTTTACATTAAACAGCTTTAAAATCACAACACACAAACAACTCAGATAGCTATAAGAAGCTAGCTTGGTATTTCCAGCATGCCAAAAAAGCCTGGAATGTTTGCAACCTCCTGTAAGAATCCTGTAAAATTACTCTAGCTTGTAAGTCGATAGCTTTTTTCTATTCTGATGTTCTCATTGCCGGTGTTGTGCTGAATTCCAACTCTCTGGCAGAATCCTCTTTCCCTTCACATGCACAAACATCATGCAGGCATATTGATGCTACAGATTGCACTCACTATTTGCACATTGAACTGCAGAGCCTATGAGCAAAAAAACACCTATTCTCACAAGCCTCACAAGTAATCATTCAAGAATTATGATATAATACCAAAATTACAGTTATGCACCATGTTGAAACTGTCATTACATGTAACACCTGTTGAGTAATGCTCATGTATACATTCAGCTACTGTAGATAATTTGTGGAAATGGTCCAAGAGTATCTGTCCTTTGCCTACTAATGGAGCAAATGTTGGACATCTCTGTTGTTGTGTTGCTGTATAATGTTGTTTAAAAAGCTACACTGCCAGGTCCTTCTAGCTGTGCATATAGACACAAATAATCTAAAATGGTGCTTGAATGGGGTTTTTACCAGTATTCTGTAAAGCTTGCCCAATTTAGTAACAGTTGCTATGGAACAGTGAATTGAAGTGGGGGGGCAAGGATAAGTCAATTTCACAGACAATTTATCTCACAAGCCAATCAAATCCCTTATAAATTACACTACAAAACGTCATCTGGTACAACTAATAGTTTAAAATATCTCTTCATGGTCAATTTTGAGTTTTTTTTTTTTATAAGGCCATTGTAAGGCATGACAATTATTCCACTGTGCCATTATGGGTACCTGTTTCATGTGGTTATGTTGTCTGGACAGCTCGGATGATCAAAAAGTGATGTCATCATCACTGCTGCAGGCCCAAGCTCTGGAATGTTGTTGACTGACACAGAGGATTATGGGTAGTGTGCATGGAGGGACTTCTGGGGGTGAGCCAACTGCCTCACACACTCACAGTAAATGATTACAACTAAATACTCATCTCACCACACACTGCACACACATAGCCAAGCTTGCATATGTTCAGTGCTGCTGCCAATATGAAATACATGCGAATTTGTCTCACTTTGCAAAAGCTCAAATTTGCATACAAATGGTTGAGAAATATATCCACTGATATTTTGAAAAAAGATTTTTCAGTTACATGTTACTGAATGTGCAGCACAGATGACAGCACAGTCACAGACAGATAGATGAATGAACAAAATGACAGAGGTCTGGTGTGTAATGTGTGTCTAAGGGAGGAGCAGTGTAGCAGTGCATCGTGAACTACATCAGTCCACTACTCACTGTACACACACACTCGCACAATCTGTCTCTTTGTGATTTTTTTAAAAAGCGGATTTACAAGACTTTGCACATAAATAACAATGACGCAGATGCCATATTAATCTGTGGTCTTAAAATCACACCCAATTCTCACTCCTATATGAGTGTATGACCTGTTACTGTACCATGTCATAAATGCTAAACAGAGCTTACCAATACTGTGTATAACAATATGCAGTGTGTCAAAACTATGTCTGCTGTAAGGTGCTTATTCTGATTTGTTTTTACAAAATTATCCTACAACTCATTATTTTTAAAAGTTGTATTTAGGACTGAAAGTTGATCCCAAAAAGAATTGATTCATTGATTCCAAGCAATTGGCAGTCAAAAGTTTTCCCACACTGTAGCATGCACACACAGTGAAAGACTTTCCGAGGTCACTGTTTAGACAGCCTGTCTACAAACTGCTTTCTTCCATAACTCACACATCGGAAGTCTACCTAAATTTTATTTTAAACAAAGTGGGGAAAAAAATTTAACATTAGTGATGAAAAAATAGCTTACAATAAAACATCATTACCAGTGCTGAAACAGCTGCTTACCTGAAGAAGGTGATGAAGGAGAATCAGGTACAATCAATTTGACAAGTCCCTGTTAGAAGTTAGTATAGATATAATTAGTGGGGCCAACTGATTACAATCTGATTACAGCAGTGTTCTTTTGTAGCAACTGTTGTGAAGTTTGTTTTCTTAGAATGTTGGCAAAAAATTCTATTTACTCTAATGAGAAATGTTAGTACTTTATTTTGAAATGCTGCATTACTTTGCAGACTCGCAGATTGATCACATGTTTACCCAAATAAATGGGGAAAAATATTTTAATAAGCCAAATTTGTTAAGATAGTGAAATTTGGTTTGTGTTCTGTTATCAGTGTCACTGTATTATGGTCAATCAAATCATACATTCTGTCAAACTCTGGCTTCTTCTTTCAGCTCTCCAATCAGTTCACAGAAGCCATCCCTCAATACTTCAGTTTATTATCAGACTGCCAGTTTTTGAGTTTGAAGCTTTGTTTGCAGTTTAAAGATATGACTCCCTTCTCAGTGCAAATTTCCAACCATGACTGGTGTTGGCATGTGCATCTTTATTAAAAACAAAAGTTTTGAGTTTTTGCATGCTGTGTATTACTAGACCTACAGGGCCCCTGACCACCTGTAGCACCTGGGCACATGAGCATGTTACAGCACCCCTGATCATAACTGTGAGATGTTGGCTACAATTTCTCATTATGTAGAATGAGATCTGATTTACAGTTTGATGTCCTCTGTTGGGCACAGTGGGTGTACCTACCTGCACACACTGAGGTTATTTTTACAAAAACAGAAAAACAAACCTTTTCCAAAGTGAAACTATTAAAACAGCCATTGGGACCCCTAAATCCGCACAGTAACAGTTTTAAGTCTCCATGGCGACGGTTTTACTGGTGTTGTGTGGAGAGGCCAGTCAGCGATCCCCAACCAGGACAAGGCCTGTCAGAACAGCAGAACCATGGGGGGCCCTGACTAGACCACACACACACACACACACAAACAGGCATACACAGCAAAGCACATACAGATATCTGAGTGATCTGTGGCAAGAGAAATGGCTTTAGTTTAATGTTTCACCATCATCAACAAAGCTGTGACTGTCTTACCATTTGGTGTATTTGTACATGTGTGGGCATATGTGTGTATATTTAGAGAAGTAATGATTTGAGTTGCAGAATGATGTGAGGTCTGCTCCCTAATGGGGTCACTCACTGTCCTGGGACAGGTTCCCATGGTGATGGACGATTGCCAGATTGTATTCCCTCTGCATTCCCAGGCTGCTGTATGGTAAGGGAGAGCAGCTGTAGGAATGGACCTTTGCAGGGCTTTATTGCCACTATTGACCACACAGTCCCTGAACTCCCATGCCCCCAGCAATCAAACTGACTCCTGCCACTTTCACATAACCAACTGTAAATTGTACAAATGCTTATATAGGAACATCTGGTCTTTCAGCTATCTTGGCACACTGCACTCCAGCATTTAGGAAATAGATAATAATGATGCACAACAGCTTAACAAGTTTACAGAATACAATCTAAGAATTAGCAAAATGTTCTAACCCAAAAGTGTCTAGTGTTTTGCCACTTACCATTTACAAAGAACTAGAAAACCTTGCCACCCATTTACACAAACCACTTTTATTTCCCAGTTGTTTTCCTTTATCTTCTCATTCACTGCATGAATGTGGAGGTGAATTAAAGAAACAAACAAAATAAATAATGTCATTAATATTGTTTATCATCTATGTTCGGAGTACAGACATTTGAGAAAGGGGGTCTGTCTCTCCCTTTCTGCCAGACCTTCTCTTTATCTCCCTTATGGCCAAACAAAGAAGCAGATGCTGAGCCCAGTGTGTTTGGTGGACAAACATACTCACGGCTAATTGAGTTTGGTGTGTGTGTGAGAATGTGCATGTGGGCAAGGGAGTGTATGTGTGAATGTGTGCATTATTGGGGGAAGGTGCTGTCTGCTGTTGGACAGTGTTCTTCTTCTGTAAAACTGTTACAACCATCCCTTTCTATCAGTGGTTGATTTTTTTATTGCTTTGTGTTGTCCTGTGCTGTCATTTGTGAACAATAATGTGTAATGAATCCCTAATACAAATGCATCATGAATGTTATATTTAATTGTAGTGGCATATAACTGTAATAATGCATTACAAATCTCATTCATTTGTAGCAATGTGCAATTTCAGCAGTAATGACTAATAATTAAGAAATTGTAGCAATGTGTACCAATAGGTATTGAATCATTTATTTTCATTTTTAACAATGTAAAATGAGACATATATTCATATTGATCTCTCATTTACATATAACAATGTATAATGAATAATGTGTAACAGATCATTGATAGATTTAGAATAAAGTGTAATTAATCTTTGATTCATTTGTCAATCTTTCAATGTGAGTTGCTTTGATCATTTCATCCTATTTATTTTTATACTACTACCATCTATTAAAGCACACTGTCTCACTGATTCAGCAAAGCTCAGTGTTAAAGATGCTTCTCGCTTACTTTGTGCTTCAAATAAAGGCCAACATAAGCCTCGATGTATTTCTAAATTCCGTTCATCTGGCCTTGGTCACCAAGTGTTCCTGCCCTCCAGTTGACTCACAGGCCTTAATTCCCAGGGGTTAGTCAGACTTTAACTGCTGACCCATCTGAAAAGGTGAGTATAGGTCACCCACATTTTATCAGAGCCACCATTCAGCTGCTTTCCACCTGTCAATAAGAACATAAAGGGCTGATAACCCACTGATCACTTGCCATCTGAATATTTGTGGTAGCTAATATTTTTTTTAAGTAGGCACTTTGCATTGATTACTCAAATTCTGTGATCTTCTACTACTCATGATAATAGCAGGGCACTTGTCAGGCAACCAAATCCATGAACATATAAATAACTAATCATTATTTGTCCACTGAACAAAACAAAGGCTGTGTGACCTGCATAGTGTACTAACCACTAGCGTGAATCTTAAGGGTAGTTAGTTTAATTCAGCTAACCAATGAATTGTAAGAAAACTGATAACTTAATACTTGGAGCTGTTTTATTTTCCTTTATGCAGAGTGGTCACATTTTATTGTAATGGTATCCTTGTTGACTCTCTGGTGTTATGGAAAAGTTAAGTTTAATAAACACTTAGTTAGGTCAGCATCTACAAAGCATCGGCAGTGGCGTATCAATATAAAGCTCTGATTTGCACAGCATTTTAGCACAGTGCAAACTGACAAGCGTTCTTCTTTAAAAGGAGAAAAATCCTAGATCCAGTCAGTTCAATGTTTGGGTTGTCATGACGTAATTATCACAAGTTAGAATTTATTGCCCTCAAAGTGATTTTGGAGAGTCAAACAAATGTCAGTGTTTAGACTCTTGCAAGCTGAATTAATGAATTAATGAATTAAACAACTCTGTGCCAACAATCTCTCTTCCACCTCCACCTCTCTCTTTTCTCCTCCCCCATTAGCTGACTCCTCCCTAATGGAGATATAAGGTAGTTGTGGGTATGGGGTTCCTTGTTTAAGTCCAGTCTGTCATATGGTCAGTTGGGGAGTTGTAGAATTTTGTGTGCAGGATTGTGTGTGTATCGTGAAGACCAGAGTTCCCTCACAGTTATAAAGGTGGAGGTAAGTCATATTTCATATAATGCACTTACTCTCTTTTTCTCTCTTTCTCTCCCTCTCTTTTCACATGCATTCATTTGATTTACAAGCAAATCAAGAGATGGTAGCTTTAGCATGTTTCTAATAATTGATTTATGTGTAATGTGAACTGTCAAAATTTGTATGCATTTCCAAACACATCCTCATATCCTGCGAATGCAAAGTGTAAAAGACACTATTATATATTACACTGGTATTACACTACGTCTATAGATTGTGTTGTTACTTGATGATCACTGAAAGGAAGCTGCTGCTGAAATTATTTGTGGATTTATCAGTGCATTTTAAAATCACCAGTGTTGAATCCACTCTTGTGATGCTCATTCATTTCCAGTTCGGCTTCAAAATGAGCACTGTGAGTGTTAACATCAATATTGGAGATTCTTCCTGCTTAACATCATGATTAATGGAGGAAATATGATGCTTTATTTTGATGACAGAGCAAACAGAAAAGTAAAATAGATTTGCTCAGGTCTATAATATATAGGCTTGGCAAAATGCTAGAGGCTTGTGGATCAAATCACTGGAACGCAGCATATACGATCTGTCAGCCCATCAGCTTGATGCGTCTATAAATTACAATTTATGTTTTGAACTTCATAATTTATAGTAAAAAAGAAGTACTTTGTAATTCTGATAACTATACAGAATGTAAAACTAGACTATCCACAAAAGTGTTTAAATATCTCTATAGACACTCAATCCAGATAGCAAATAATTGATGGCTCATTTCTGGCCCACACATAACTTTCATCTGGCCCACATTCTACCATGGAATGAGAGTGATGACCGTGTTTGTCCAGGTTTCACTTACTATTTAATGTTCAATTAATGCTACATTTTAACATAGCCACAAATTTTTAAAATCTAAATCTGAATTAAATTGCTAAATAGGATATAATATTTAGTAATGCTGGTGTTAAGGCGAATTGTTTTGGACTACCTTCTTTATTTCCAAATGTTACAAAGGCCATAATACCACCATAGAAAGTTGAAGGTGAACAAAATGTCCAATAGAAGCAGAAAAATACCATATAATATAAGCTCCATACTGGGCTCAAATGACAAATATTTCTTAGCTGGAATTCTGATCTGTGGACAGTTTCTGGCCTTCATTTAATTCTAATAGACACAAATGGCTACCATAGAATGCATACACTTGAGTAGAAGTAAAAACACCCAAACACCCAAATACAAATCCATCAAATTTTACTTAAGTACATGACTGAGCAACTCTTACTACCCAACTCTGGATATATATGACGTCTCTAGAAAGGGGAAAGTGTGAATGGGCAGAGCAGGAATGTGACTTTGATTACGCTTTGGATTCTAAGTGTTATTAATGGTACTAGTAACAGCATCATTACTAAACAAGACCTCTGGACTGTAACTGAAACATACACACACACACACACACACACATTACTAAACTAACAGGCTCCTGCTGGGATTCTCACTCTTATTATCAGCCTGCTGTGAAAATGCCCCTAACTGAATGAGCGGATGTGCAGACAGAATGTTGCAGTCCAACATGACTTTACCTCTTGTGCAACTTGACCCAAGACACATTTATAAATGTAGAGGAAAGAAGCTAAAGCAAGTAGGTTGGTACAAACTTTATACATCAGGAAAACCTTCTTTAATACAATGGTAGGCTTTTATTTTTCGTATGTTCAGTGTTGTAATCCTTTACAATTAATTATGCTATTTTCAGTCTCAACTAGGTTTTACTCTACTAGGTTTTTTATCTCTCTGATATCTCAGGGAAATATTGCAAGACATTTATTTTAACTTTGTTGCCTTAGCATGTGGTGTGAGTTTTAAATGGCCAAAAAGTCCAAAGGGCTGAAAAGTAATCTATATATTTAGTATACTGTATAATTATTTGTCACCAACTTAATTTTGACATTCAACAATATGTGACAGAATACAATTTCTTAAACATTTTTTGCCTATTTTGTTCCCATCTGCTTCTTATACTAGTGTACTATGGGCATGTAGAAAACAACATCATTTTGAGAGTAGTTCATTTCCTAGTAGCCATGGATACAGTAAATATAACTAACAATAATGCCCAACCAAATTGTTAAGCTGAATTCTGCTAATGGTATTAAAACAATATGTGACTGTATACTCCATGTTCAAATTATTATCAGTACAAAAATGGAATCCAACAAAATTTCAGGAGAGGCATCTGTTTCCTATTCAACTCTGTTTGATAGGCTTTTTGTGCCCTTGCATGTTTTGTGTGTGTGGGATGTCTGTGTTCTTAACCTGCCCTGTTTGCCCTATGAGGTGTTCACTTTATAAGCTTTGTTCTGAGGAGCATCTTGAGGTTCCAACAGAGGCTGAACAAAAGCTAAAGAATCCCTCTTTGATGGGGGGCAAATCCAGTCTCATCAACAAAGAAAATCTAGTATATCTAATATTTATTTATTTTATTTTATTTATTTATTTAAAGATTTTCAAGTCATGTAATTGTCTCAGTGTTTGTCCCAATGTGTAGGATAGCATGAGTACAGATGAGACTGTGCTGACATCACTCCATTGTCAATAAAAGCTCAGACTGAGCAGTAGTAACCTAGTAACCTTCCAAACTGCTTATTATCCTTGAAAAATCCAACATCACCACTAGCCTAATACGATGCTATGCTATCGCAAGTCATGACTATCCGGTGAACCAGAAAGCTAAACAACCAGATTGAGGAATGGCAACTAACTTTAGCTGGTACTAGCCATAGCC
Organism: Pygocentrus nattereri; assembly: GCF_015220715.1. Taxonomy (NCBI): domain Eukaryota; kingdom Metazoa; phylum Chordata; class Actinopteri; order Characiformes; family Serrasalmidae; genus Pygocentrus; species Pygocentrus nattereri. Next base: position 36,021,625 of record NC_051216.1, read on the forward strand.
AACTAAGCAAACTATGCCTATATTTTCGTAATACCATTCATCAGGCATTTAGCACTGATGCACACAGAGTGCTGTGTACATCTGTACCTGCTGTAAACCGATATTTATCATCAGTAGCTTCATAGCTATATTGGTGGGATTTCAAATGCAGGATGTACTCTTCTTGAATACCAGCACTTCTGTCACTCTGGATTTTATGTTCCTGTTTGTGATGCTCTGAAGATGCTCTGAAATCCAATTTGAGCAGCCAGAGCACACAAACTGAGAAGCATCTGTACAAATCCAATTGAAATGGCATTTCAAACCATCTCAAAATGTGGTTAGGATCTGATCTACAAAAATTTCCAGGGATTTTATTTGAATTTCTGATGTCCAGCCCATCAAATATTAATCTGGATACAATCTGGATATGCTAAAATCAGATTTTGCCTGGCAGTCTAAAGAAGCACACATTACCAAGCTGAAGTAGCAAAAATCTGTCTTTTTGTACTAATATGACACAGATCTGGTGTTTTCAGATCAGTATAAAAACACATATATGGGTTTTTCATGACATTGTCTAATGTTTATAATAATAATTTGTAATTATTAAATTAGGTAATATTTAGTTTTGTGCTGTTTCAATACTAATTGAGGAGTTCTCATTTGTTCCCACTACATTATGCTTTTTTGTCATGTCTGTAAATATGTTATTAAATATAAATTAGGTATGTATATGTACACAAGTGTGTCTGTGTCCAGTATGCCAGTGCCCTATCTTCTAGAAAGTGTGTGTGTGTGTGTGTGTGTGTGTGTGTGTGTGTGTGTGTGTGTGTGTGTGTGTGTTTGGAGAAGTAGGTATGCTTTGAACAATCTGATTAAGTCTACTTTGCAAAAATTATTAATTGTATAAAATAACAAAACTCTTTATATGAGAATTGAGCCAGACTTCAGAATGATGCTTATGTGTTTTATGTCTTGGATATGTATAGCTACATTGGCTTTAATTAAAGATCCAAAGTCTGTCTAAAAATCTTAGGTAAAAAAAGTATACAACAATCCAATATAAAAGCATGAAAACTATGTAAAATTGTTTAAGTGCATTAATTCATTATAAAAGGTATAAAAGAATCAGAGAATGTAATCAGCAAAGCTGGTTTTTGGAGTGGAATGTGATAGCTGGAGTCACTGTTAGCATTAGACATAGTTTTAACATGCCTTGATGTGTTTGCTTCATTCTTACACTATTGCCAGTGATGATGATGTGAACAAGCTCAACAGGTCTGGGCTACTCAAATTTATTTTCAATAATAAAATCGTATGAATAAATATCATCAACCAATCAGAAATCCCAATTTAACCAATAACCATAACAGTGAGGCAATACTCAAACTACAGTATTCAGTGCTGAAATCACTTTGCAATCTCATTACTCTGCTACAAGAAGTGTGAGTAACTGAGTCCTGTATTAGTAATAATGCTTGCAGCACTTTTGTGATGAATGGGGAGAGAAGTTATGGATCGGAAGCGTGTCAGAACCACTGCACTACTGATCTGAATGTAGCAGAATCATCAACCAGCTCATTAACACCAAAACCATAGATGCCAGAAAGTTATGTTGGTCACTATTGCTCATATATGTAAAGCAACATTTCTGAGAAGAGCTCTGAGTTTTCTGTGCTCTGATTAACTAGCTACTGCTTTTTTCCCACTGCAGTGTTTAAAGGACACTTATCATGAATTAGACTTATACTCATTTTTGTAGCCCATATTACCATCTAGAGGAGTGAAATTTAAGGTTTGGCCCACACAAATGTTTTCTGCTCATCTGAAATAGTGGTCCTTGCACTGCCACTCAGCACTACCATAGAACAGGAAGTTACTAGCTAGATCCCAGTACATTAAAAGTGACTGTGTAGCATGGCGGCAGAAAAAAAAAGCAACACATAAAGGTGCATGCTAGTTACATAACTCATGATTTGCTCTCAGTGATCTTTTCTTTGTTTCGGATGCTAAAAACATCTTTCTCTGAATGTCATTGGGAGACCTGTTAGCCTGTTTTCTGTGTGCAGAGGTGATTGTTGAACAAAAGTTGTTTTTTTGTGAGGGCTCTGTTTAGTATAGTCTCCAACATTTTATTTCATGTGCACATAATTTGTAACTGCAAGTATATTTGCATAATTGTATTCTCCAGGAAAAGGAAGGCAGAGAAACGGTACTGTTGCAAAACAATATTGCTCTATTTTGTTCTGAAATGCCAGAGCTAATGATTCAAAGTGATGGCAAAAAGGAATCCAGGATTTATTAATTAAACCCTGATTGTGTATGAATTAAAAGGACACAGAAAAGCTGTAGAGAGACATTCTTGAAACATCCTACAGAAAATTATCCAATCAGCCCAGGGAGCCCAACACATCAGGTTAACCAGCAATATATTCAGGACCAGACAGGGAAATCAAACCAATCATTTGATTTGCAAGGGCTGAGACAAATTTTGTGTGAGAGAAAAAACTGTAGATGTTACTGTAGGTGTTCTGGTAACTGTTAGAAATGTACAACAGCTGAAGCTCCCTACCAGGGTGTACTAAAGGAGCAACTATAAAACTGCTACATGCCCTGTAATATGTTAAACTGTCTGTCACAAGGTTCATATAAGCATACAATGACATTTACAAGCTTCAGATGTCCATGTTTAATCTAGAAGGGCAAAAAAAGTCTTGTGAATTGTTTTTTGCATAGCATTAAGATGCTACCAGTATCCCATAGGTGCACTAGCAGAAAATAACTATCATATTTATGGCCTGAGCTGACGGCCTAGCTCTAACTCTGCGCTTCATGAGCTGAATTGAACAGCAGAGGAATGTATGTGCATTTGTTGAAATGTACATTTGTGTGTTATTTATTCATTTTAGTGACGAAGAGTCTGTTGCACAAAACACACAGTCTTCCATAGCTCAGACTAGACGTAGAGGGAATGTGTGAGAATCTGGTTGCAATGTATAGATGTGTGTGGTATGTGCTGCTCTCATTAGTAAATTATTTATGGCTGAATCATCACTGCACACAGTTTACATTTCTCCTCATGTGTGGTGAAGCTTTATGTTTTCCAACAGCTCATAACATTTGACACACACAACAGTTTTCAAAGGCAAAACTGGCTAATAAAGGCAAGGTTTTGCTCATTTTTGTTTACTTTGCTGTGTTGTTATTCAATACATGAGTGTAACGCTGTCCTGAGTTGTTTGTTAAAGCTGTAAAATAACTGAGATACATTTTTGCCAAATACATTTTTGCTCATTTCACTTTTACAAAATGAGCAATCAGTATGGCTCTCACCATTCTCACACAACGGGATAAGGAATGTTGGAACGTTTGTGATATTTGGAAAAATTAACCTTTCCTGTACCCATGTATGATTAGTCTGTCCTTAATAAATGTTCTAATGATGGAACAAATGACTAAAGTTCCACCTGACACCTTAACACAACAGCATAGTGTTGTTTTCTTAAAGACATTTAATAAGTAATACGCTTGTGCACTAAACACAATCTTCGTGCTTGGATTTTATTTTAAAGAGCCAAAGGCCGTGAGTTCCTATGGCATGCCAGTGTGAAAATCACCATCTACCTGAGAAAGGTCAAAGGTCACTGCCGTTACTCAGAAATTCAGATCCATCGTCACTTTGCAGCCTCACATGAACCTACATCAAAGCAAATTTCCAACCTTTCAAATCAAACCGTCAGTTTGAGTACAAACCTGAACCAAATCTAATACTAAGTAAAATGTTTTACTGAATCAGACTGAAAGCAAACTTCCAAATGAAAGCTGTGAGGTATGTTCAGTGTGTGAACAAAATTTAAACAGCGTTCTGACAAACTGAAGAGAATATGGCCTGTTCAGCTTACAACAAAGCCTGAGAAAAATGGTACAAGCTCCAACGAAGCAAAACATTTCAATGTTTGCCAAAGAAATACCCAGTTGATAATAGGGTGTAGTCGCAATAATTTGAGGATCATTCTGGTTGTTAGGCATGAAATACATTTTCGCCCAGAAATGGTGTGGCATTTATTAAACGTGCATTTTCAGCCCATTTACTAACAAACAGGCACACATGGACACACACAAACACGCAATGCACATAACTTTAAATTGTTGCTTTGTTCCTATGTAGATATTCGGTGGGTGAAACAAGATATTATTGGTTAATATTATTTTCTGCACCCTCCGGTGCAGCATGTTGAAATGAAACTTCCAAGACCTTTTCGAAGTGTGCAAAAGTCACTACATTTCAATTAAATTTAATTTCGATGAAAACAAGATTTTTGAATAATATATAATGAATCATGCTTAGTGACCATGTACAGAACTAACAAAGTTCAATTTTGATTTCAGGTCGACTGATTAACTGGTTAACTGACCATCAGCTAATTTAGCTCAACATTAAAAAATTTACACAAGGAAGTTAACATGGTGGTGACTGTGGTATGCAAGTGAAGCGTGCTTCTGAATGTCCCAACTGTTCAACTCTAATGCATTTGTCAAATGCCTCAGTGCCATGAAACAAACACATGCATACACTTTCACTTCCGAAGTCAGCTATAAATGGCTGACCTCTTTTTCTGTCATACCACACACACACACACACACACACACACACACACTTCTGAAGTCAGCTATAAATGTCTGACCTCTCTTTTTCTGTCATACCACACACATACACACACACACACACGCACTTCTGAAGTCAGCTATAAATGCCTGACCTCTCTTTTTCTGTCATACCACACACATACACACACACACACTTCTGAAGTCAGCTATAAATGGCTGACGCCTCTTTTTCTGTCATACCACACACATACACACACACACACACTTCTGAAGTCAGCTATAAATGGCTGATGTCTCTTTTTCTGTCATACCACACACACACACACACACACACACACACACACACACACACACACACACACTTCTGAAGTCAGCTATAAATGGCCGACCTCTCTTTTTCTGTCATACCACACACACACACACACACACACACACACACACACGCACATACACTTCTGAAGTCAGCTATAAATGTCTGACCTCTCTTTTTCTGTCATACCACACACATACACACACACACACACACACTTCTGAAGTCAGCTATAAATGGCTGACGTCCCTTTTTCTGTCATACCACACACATACACACACACACACACACACACACACTTCAGAAGTTAGCTATAAATGGCTGACGTCTCTTTTTCTGTCATACCACACACATACACACACACATACACACACACTTCTGAAGTCAGCTATAAATGGCTGACCTCTATCTGTCTCTCAAACATACAGACAAACACATTGGTCTGAAAAATACCTGCATATTGTACTTTGTTACTATACTTAAGTATTATTTTGGTAGTATTTTGTATTTCACTAGGGTATTACTGAAATTACTGAAATACTCACACTTTTAGTCTATTAAATTCTGCAATAATTTAATAATCTTATTCACTATTAATTTTTACTAGTTGATGACGTTCTTTTAAAAAAAGTAGACTAGTGAACTGGTCATTACTACATGATGTCAGTTGGACGTCTGTAAAAAGTATTTTGGTAGCAGCATGATATTATAGGCTGATTCTTGTTTTTAAAAAAAGTTATTTGTGAATTGTTTTAGAAACTGTAAGTAGCAAGGAACCCAAACAATATCCTCATGTGTTTACGATCACCTGTTGCATGTTGCATTTGATGTAGTTCCCTCTTAAATTCATGTTTCTCTCCACAAATCAATGCACGTTGACTAAACAGAAATCATTTTTTCTGTCTTTTTCAATACATACAACCCAACTCACCCTGCATGTGATCAATAGGCCAACATCTTAAGATACAATGGCATAAGGGAAAGGCAGAAGTTAAAGGGTGTTTGAAAATGTAGAATCCTATTTGTTTATTTTCTGATGTTCACTTCCATCCAGTTGTATTTCTGAAACTTCATAATTATGAACCCTGGGCCAATATGTTGTACACATTTCAAGCCATTACACTTAAATTTTTCAAAATCATTGCATCAGTAATGCTGCATACCCAGAAAAGCTCATGCTCTTTGCTCTCCACCTATATACATACATATTTGTTTGTATATATATATATATATATATATATATATATATATATATATATATATATATATATGTGTGTGTGTGTGTGTGTGTGTGTGTGTGTGTGTGTGTGTATAAAATGTCATTTACTTCAGTTTATTTTGAAAAATAGATAAAATTATAAAATATTCGGTAAAGTGTTTCTCTTGCTGCAAATCAAAGAATTTAAAAAGGAAATTTGAAACTAGAAATTACTGAAGAAATCTTTGCACACTTTCATTGGATATATAAAAATGAATACTGTGCTTTATTGTAATACCATTTTTGATAATGCCATAAATCGTTATTAATGATCTATTTGACGCTGTTACTTAACTGACTGACTTCCTAGTAGACCAATTGATTATTACTGTTGTAGGTTTAAAACTTTGACTGATTTATTTTGACATTTTGATAAAATATAAAAATGAAAAACTAATTAATGACTGATTGATTGATTCAGAGAATGGTTTACTTATCAATTACTTAACTGGTTTCTTTAGGCCATGGCTGTGGCTCCTCTGCTGGTGGTTTTGGTGCAAACAGCACTAATGCCAACTGTTTTTGGAGGGGCATATTATGCGCACAAACCACATCATCAGCAACACCAGCCAATACCACAAATATCTCACATGGCCATGGGAAAAGAGATACCTCATATGCAGTATCCACACTACAGGAAGGAGATGAAACAATTACCTATGCACATGAACAAAGGCAAGGACAAAAAGGGTGTGTATAATTAAATATAACTGTTATAATTGATAACTGTAATTCCTAACCACTATTACTAGTATAATTCATATTTAACTATTGATGTTTTTGGTTTTCTTGTACACAAGTAATAAATTGCTATGCATTAATTTATCTCTCTATTTGTTTATTTGTTTGTTTGTTTTTATATATTCGTTTTGAATAAAGGAGAGACCATTCCCAGAGGTGAGCAGGGTATTCCAGGTGAGACTGGACCACAGGGTCCTCCTGGACCTCAAGGACCTCCAGGACCTGCTGGTCCTCAGGGCACTGGTGTGCCAGGCCCTCTGGGAAATCCAGGCCTACCTGGCCCCCCAGGATTGCCTGGAGTTGGTAAACCTGGAATGCCAGGTATGCCAGGGAATCCTGGTGATACTGGACTACCCGGTCCTCAAGGAGAACAGGGACCCAGTGGAGAAAAGGGGCAAGCAGGTATACCAGGATCACCTGGGCCCCCTGGACCCCCAGGGTTGCCAGGAATTGGGAAGCCAGGTGAGCAAGGACCACGAGGACTGCCAGGAGGCAAAGGAGAACCAGGGCACAAAGGTCTACCTGGTTTGCCAGGCTTGCCTGGGCCAAAAGGGGAAAAAGGAATAGGACAACTTGGGCCACAAGGACCAAAAGGGCCAGCTGGACCCCCAGGACTCCCAGGGCATAAAGGACTCCCAGGCATATGCAAGCCTGGCATGCCTGGTTTGCCTGGTCCAGTAGGAACACCAGGAAAACCAGGACCGCCTGGACAACCAGGTCCAAAGGGAACACCTGGTGAAGAGGGCCAACAAGGGCCACAAGGGCTTCCTGGCATTGGGAAACAAGGACAGACTGGATTACCAGGACAACCAGGTGCTCCTGGTGAAAAAGGATTGCCAGGTCCACCAGGTTTGCCAGGGAAGCCTGGATTACCTGGATTTGGCAAACCAGGATACCCTGGCCCAAAGGGTGACAAAGGAATGGGAGGACTACCTGGTGCTCCAGGACCAAAAGGAGACAAAGGATATGGAGGTCCTCCAGGTATGACAGGGCCCACTGGACCTAGTGGTCCCCCTGGGCCTCCAGGACCAATGGGGCCTCCAGGTAGTGTGGGTGTGCCAGGGCCTAAAGGAGAAGAAGGTGAAGGTGGACCAAAAGGGGAACAGGGACCTATGGGAGAGCCTGGGCCTTCAGGATTGCCAGGTCAACCAGGTCAACCAGGTGAGGATGGTGAGCCTGGTCCTCAAGGACCACCAGGACCTATAGGTCCCAAAGGAGAAGGAGGAGAGAAGGGTTTACTTGGGCCTCCTGGTCCACCTGGACTGCCTGGTCTAAAAGGAGAAAGTGGCACACCTGGTCCTGAAGGGCCACAAGGTCCTAATGGCATTCCAGGTCTTACAGGACCAGGAGGACCAATTGGACTACCAGGTCCCCCTGGGCCTAAAGGTGAGAATGGCCCTCCTGGTCAAGCTGGTCCTCCAGGTGAGGGAAGCACTGGTGCTCCTGGGCCTGTTGGTCCTCCTGGTGCAGAAGGTCCAAGTGGCCCCCCAGGACAGCCAGGACATCCAGGTCTTCCAGGTCCCCCAGGACCCCCTGGACCACCTGCTGTGTCCCCTGATATGATGGGTGTTCTGTCAGAGATGGGGCCAGCTCTTGATGGAGTGAAGACTGGTGGATACAAAAAGGGAAAATATGGAGGTGGAGGTGATGTAATGGGTGCTAATGGTCTAGAAATGCCTGCTTTTACTGCTCAACTGACCACACCTTTTCCTCCTGTTGGTGCACCAGTAGTGTTTGACAAGCTGCTGTACAATGGGCGACAGAACTACAATCCACAGACCGGAGTGTTCACCTGTGACCTTCCTGGCATCTATTACTTCTCATATCACGTGCATTGCAAGGGAGCCAATGTATGGGTGGGTCTGTATCGAAATGGAGAGCCCTTGATGTACACATATGATGAGTACAAGAAGGGCATTCTAGACCAGGCATCTGGCAGTGCTGTGGTTCCTTTGCAACCAGGAGATACTGTTCACATCCAGCTACCATCTGACCAGGCAGCTGGACTCTATGCAGGGCAATATGTCCACTCCTCTTTCTCTGGCTTCCTACTCTACCCCATGTAGACCAATAGAGACACAGTGAGAGGGTGTGAGATTGTGACAGAGACAGAACCAATGAAGGAAAAAAGAAAAAAATAGACTTTTCAACAGTGATTATATTAGCCATCATCAGATGAAACAAAGGATCTCAGGAAACTTTCCCTGTGATTTCATGCCAGTCAAGCTCATCTGTACATCTATATGAAAGTATTGTTTTTATGGAGATACTTTAATATGATTTCACAAAGAGTTCATTAACAACCAAAGTCATATTCATCTAAAAACCCACAGTCCCATGTCATGGGGAGGGTTATGATAATGTAATATATTTACATATTTTGGAATTGATGATACCTTAAAGGTGTTTGAGCTGTAGTATGTTTAGGATACATAGAATTTACCATTTTCTCAGAACTTACTTTTTTTGACAATGTGTCATGTCATAGCATGACCAAAGATGACATTTTCAAAAATCAAAAACACAAATTAATTGTTTTTACATGTACGTTCTGAAACATGTTAAGATTATAAGCTTAAGAAGACCAATAATTGCTATTCCCAAATTAAGTGTTTTTTCTTGTATTTAATCTAAATGTAATGTTTTTGCACATCTGATCTTTTCTCACACATAATAGTGAAAAACAAGCCAAATTTTAATAAAGGAATGTGTGTGTGTGTGTGTGTGTGTGTGTGTGTGTGTGTGTGTGTGTGTGTGTGTGTGTGTGTGAGGGTGTGAGAAAGAGATAGAGAGATGGAGGGAGGGTATGTGTATGCTCTATTACAATATGTTTGTGAAAGAGTTTAGTGTTAGAATAATTTGACTGTTGAGAAAAACCCTCTGATACTAAACTGTAAACACTCACTTGTCTTAAAACCACTGAATAAATACTGTTAAAAAGAAAGTAAAATTTTTGAGTTTCAGCCCTTACTTAGACCTCACTTGCTCTTGTACATTTCATTTTATATAAAAACATTTCTACATACGTTCATATTACAAACATATTTGCATAACTTCAAATCACCTTTCATAATGTCCTTCCCCATTGCTTATAACATGCATGTCCTCTGAGTAATACACTTCTGAATTTCGGTTTGTCTGACTGTTGATTGTCTCTTTAAAAACAAAAGGGCTTGAGTGAAAAAAATGCTTTCTTCAATTTTTCCCTTTACATAAATGGTGCTAAATTTGTTTAATCCAGTAAGATGCAACGTTTAGACATTTTACTGTTAATTTGGTTGTTTTTTTGAATAAAAGATGTACATTCGTAACAGTGTCTTTGCATTGAACTTTTGCACTGTATACATGCACTCAAACCTAATCTTTTAAAGTACCTGCAGCTGTAAAATACCATCTATGTAGAATAATAAATTATATTATGTATTTTTATGTATTATGTTCATTGTTGTTGTGCCTAAGAAACTACAGAAATTCTAAGAGGATGCATCCCTCAACCTCAACACTCATTAAGAATGAACATATGAGCATGCATGGTCAAATTGTAAACACCCACTTTCTGACCCTTTCTAAACCTGCCGCTTTCCCTACTACTTTGCGCTATCTCTGAGACAGATCCAGTGCTGGAGTGGGTAATCAGGAGAGTTGGGAGAATTTATTTGCAGGTAGTTCTTAAGTAAATTTAAATAAATAAATCAGTAAGTAAACCTGTTATCTGTGCAATTTCTGTTTCACATTCATCTCCTTTTGTTATATATTATTCAGACAATTTACTAAGCATTAAATTATTAACTTATTGTTGAAATGCTGCATGTTGTTGCAGTGAAAATGCATTATTTAATGCTACAAACTAATTGCAATTACAAGATATATACTATCACTTTAATTACAGCTAGCAATCCATTTCTTCAGACATGTGTAGGTAACTGGACTGAACTGCTTAAAATCAGGGTCAAATCAACTTCATTCAGTTCCTGTTAATAAATCTTCAGTGAGCTGTCATAGATAGGCTGGTTAAGAAGCAAAATGTATAAATAATAATCATATTATACATTTTACTACTTTATGTATGCAAAAATAATGTCATCATAACTATATAAACTAAAAAAGTAATAAAAAATATGAAATATGGTAAATATAAAATATAAAAATAAAACATTACATTCATTGTCAACAAAATTATAAAATATAAATGATTGAGTGTAATCAATATTTTAAAATAAATGCTATCTAAAATGTAGCAAATGAATACTACAAATCAAAAATACGTAGTAGAAACAAAAGGGATGTGTAACCCTGGTGATGCTGATGCTGCGCTCTCAGATCTCACATCCGAGGTTCGGAAAGATGACGTGACGCTCTTCCACTGCGCATGCGCAGAACTGACAGAGGCGCTAGGGAGCAGCTGCACCATCTCGGGTTTCTCCAGATTTGATCTGTTATAACAGTTCTGGCGTTCCTCGGATTTGCAGCAAAGCAGGGGGTAAGTAGCGACATCCCGAGTTTTATTCATGTAATGTGCGTAAGAACAGCTGTTTACATTTTCAGTGTAAATTTCATGTATTGCAGTGGGACTATATAAGCTAGAGCTGCAAGCAGCTGCCAGCCTGACACCAGAGCTAAAGCCCAGCTCGCGATTTGGTTAGGCTTGGCCTATTTCAACTAGTCCAGCTAGCTAATCTAATAATGAGCGATTGTCTTTTTCTTCGCTTCGGAAAACAAATATCCTGGCATAAAACACGGAAATAAGCCTTGCTTCGTCATGCCCAAATAGGCTATTCTGCTGTATCAAATCCAGCGTCGGTCTCATTAGCTAACGTACCCATTAGCCAGCAGCGAAGCCACATTTCCCCCATAGGCCTATCCATATAGCATTTACTGATAGAAAATCTATAAATCCTATGTACTTTAATGTTTTTATGACATAAAATCTTCTTGGGTTTTACAGCTTTTTGTACTTGGCCTAAATATTAAATGACCAACTCCAAATAGTTTAATGAATAATCTTACAAATGCATCTTCATTGTAACCGTTTATTAACTAATTGACTGTGCACTTATTGCTATATCCATTTTAGTGGCCTTATTGATTTTTCCACATATGGGGGGTGAGGGGGCAGGGTAAGGGGGGTGAAGGTGGTCTACATAGCCTGAGGTTAAAAGAGCAATTTACACCATGATTGCACATCTTTGCTCTATTGTATATCATGCAGTGTAGACCTGTAAAGTAATACCCTTGGAGTCTGTTGGGAATTATTTTACACAGAGGTTTGCCATGACGTCACGAACAGGTCCAAGAGCTGCAGGGACTGATGGGAGTGACTTTAAGCACAGAGAGAAAGTGGCATCTCACTACCAGATGAGGTAACTTCTCTTGCATCTGTACAGTAAACCTAGAGCTAAGTGATTTAAGGAAGATATCTAATCACAATTTTTCTGTGTACATCTTACCTTTTTCCTGTACATTATTTGTTTCCATGTGGTTAATTTATTATAGCAAAAACATTCATTATTATTTGATCATTTTCCAACCTCTCTTTATGTATGTAATGTATGTATGGACTGTATTGACTGAGGTGTGAATGGCCCACTGTAGCTTTAGCAGTGTTTACATACTACATCAAACTCTCAAATAATTCTGAAAATTTGTTTTTTTTTTTCATGATATAGGCCCTTTAAATTGAGATTTTCTACATATTAAGGTCCACTTTTTGTTGTTTAAGGCAGAACATAGTGTGCCAAACTGTCATTTACACAGCACTTGCTGCTTGGTTGCTCTGGAGCTGTGAGTTTTCTCTGGTGATGAGTCTTACTTTACCATCTGGCAGGCTGATGAATGAATCTGGGTATAGTAGATGCCAGAAGGTTTGGTGGAGGAAGAATAATTGTTGTTTTTTTTCATAGGTTGTGCTGGGCTCCTTAGTTTCAGTGAAGGGAAATCTTAATACTCCAGCATGCAGTGACATTCTAGATAGTTTTGTGCTTCAAAATTTGTGGCATAAATTTGGGGAAAGCCTTTATTTAGCACGACAGAGCTGAGTAGAGTAAAGCAATAAGAGAAACATATTTTCCATTGGGACAATACAGCTGACTAATTTGTATCATTCCATTGATGATGTTGTTTTGTGTTTTATCTACAACCAAGAGAAATAGCAAGACTATTGCTAGTCCTGTAAATGTAGATTGTTGTGTAGGTGCTTTAAGTGTTTTAGCTGTGGCTACATGCTAACTTGAAATCTGTGTGTGTTTCAGCGCTTCATTAAAGTCAGAGATTAAGAAGCTGACTGTTGTACATCTTCTAATATGGGCATTGGTAGCCGCCCAAGTGACAGTGGCCCACCTCAAGCTACTGTCCCATGACATGGTGGCCATGCCATACCAGTGGGAGTACCCATATCTGTTAAGTCTGCTACCCTCACTGCTAAACGCCATGGCCATGCCCAAAAACAACATCAGCTACCTGGTGATCTCTATGATTAGCGCAGGTCTGTTTTCTGTGGCTCCACTGATCTTCGGCGCCATGGAGATGTTCCCGGTGGCCCAGCAGCTGTACCGGCATGGCAAGGCATACCGCTTCATCTTTGGATTTTCAGCTGTGTCAGTAATGTATCTGCTCATGGTAATTGCCATCCAAGTACACGCGTGGCAGATTTATTACAGCAAGAAGCTACTAGACGCCTGGTTTAACTCCACACAGGAAAAGAAGAAGAAGTAAAATGGCCAACAATGGAGAACTGGGAGCAGGCCATGTTATTCTATTTTGCTCTATTTTGCTCACAATTCTGACTTGCATGGAAGTATAAAAAAGTGATAGATGCACACATAAGATCAAACAGACCTGTATACACTTAGGCTGTGTTTATTTACAGTGCATTGTTTCTGGTGTGTCCACCAGTGTACAATATATTTGTATAGATTCTTTATGTGTATAATCTGTCAGAGCATCATGAATTATGTTTCTACTGAATGGAGTAGTGTTGATAGACTACTGAGGCGTGTACTGTAATACATGTGCATGTCTTTGAGGGAGAGTGTGTGTGTGCATGTAAAATTTCTGACTCTACATGATGTCACATAATACTGTACTATTATGTTATGACCTTATTAACCTCTGTTTTTTTCAAGGCTCTCAAAATAAAAGAAGATTGTTTAAAAGTAGTTTTAAAGATTTTCATACTGCTGATATGATAATAATTGCGTAATATCTTTTTCTGATTTAATAAGAGTAGAAACAGCACTTAGTCCTTTCTGCTTGCGGTCAAGAGTCACTGTTTTTAATGATGCTGGTGGTGAAATATGCCTCTACACTACTTCTATGACAAATGCATCTAGTGTCCACAAGAAAGTGCTTTCAAGACTTGAATTGAAGACACTTTTGAGAAACAATGTAATATATATAATAGCATCAGAAAATCAGCTTTGTGTTTATGTTTAATCATGCTGATGATAATGTGATGATGCTCAGATGTTGAAAAAGCATTATGGAAATGGATTCCCAACAGAGGGGAGGGACACAAGGAATACATCTGGTCTCTGGATTTTGCATCACATAAACACAAATAGGTCTAAACCCCAAAGCCTGAGTTTAAAATGATGCAAAATGCTGTAATATTACATTTTACATTTACATTCAGATGTTAAATATTGTACAGGCTGGCTATGAACTGTGTTTTGGAAATAAAGTAAAAACTAAATAAAGCAATAACTATTTGTGTGGGAAACATTACAAAATGTCATGTAATAAGAGCTGGTGATTGTTAATTTAATATTTTTCAACAACAAATTGTATTTACAAACTTTGCCAGTGCTGAAACAGAATTGAAATATGAATGTAAGCCAGTTTAAAGCAATACTAATTTGGGAAACCATATGAACATTAATGAAACCAGGGAAATGTGTTAGCTGGACAGTTTTCGTGATGGAATTCAGCTATTCTTTGCTTGCTTGAAGTACAGATATGGTTGAGTTTGCCTATCATTATTTTGAAAACACTTAACACTGTTACGCAGCGCTTAAAAGAGAAGGTTTTTGGTATGAACTTTTGTCCTATAAAAGTCTTTAAATTTATTAAATGAAAGACAATTACACAACTGACAAGAATCCAACCAAACAATCCAATTAGGCATAATGTGTGCTTAATGCAGTTATATTTTTAAACAATAGGGTGCGCTGTTTTAGTAAAACTAAGCCCGTGTATTGAAGAGAAAGCCTCTCTCTCATTACTCTTCTAGCACATTTATTTGTTTGTTTGTTTTATAGAAATGTGCTTATTGAATTTGTTTAACAATTGTTTTACGTGCCCACACTGCAAAGTTTACATAATTATCTGTGAATGTAATTACATTCTATATAAACATTCAGAATTTCTTTATTACTTTTTTCCTTTGCTGCCTTAAATGATAATACCTCTTAGGAAACTGTAAACTATGCAACATTGTAAGCTATGCAACAAAAGCATTACAACATGAATAATAAATAAGTATTATTGTGTGACACGTTTAAATAATTGAAACAGACAACATAATAACAATTCTATTAGAACTGTACTGGGATGTATTCAAGCATATGTATATATATATATATATATATATATATATATATATATATATATATATATGTGTGTGTGTGTGTGTGTGTGTGTGTGTGTCGCTTCGTATGCGTATTACGCATGCGCTGCTGTGTCTGCCACGTACAGGCCCAGAGACGCTTCCGGATGTGCAGCGGAGTTGAAGTGAGTCGGGTCTGAGTGGTTTCTGCTGAGTCTGTACCACTGCGGGATCACCACGTCTTAACACCAGGTAAACCATGTTATTTTTACATTAATTAAAACTCTTTGGCTTGTCCATTGTCATATAAAGTACAAAAAAGTTCAAAACAACCTTTAAAGCGCCTCTCATTGCGCTGACAAACCCGGACACTGAACAGGTGACTAGAGAGCGTTAGCATCACTTTAGCCACGAAAAACTGGGGCAAACCAAAAACAGACCGCTGACTGAAGAATCCGCCGTATATTATTATGTAGTTTAATGTTTATTCTTTTGTCATTGGCTGCGTGTAATATCTCAGTCCCTGACAGAGGTTATGGCAAGAACTAATTGGTTAAAGTCAGTTAGCTAGCTAGCTTAGCTGCTTGACGCCGGTCAAAGAATAGATCCCTTTCTAGCAGGAAGTCGCTGCAACATCTGTTGAGCAGAGCTGCGGACGCATCCCGGGCAGATCACTATTTGACAAGGGAGGAAAATGGCCTGGTGAGAGGAGCGCCCTACAAAAGGCACGCAGGTTTATTAATTTATGTCTGTGTAACTGGAGCATCACACGAACGCTTACATTATGGGACCGATTCGTTGTGTGACCAGGCTTCACGATATTTTTCACACTTTTTGTCTTTTATCAACAAATAAGTGACGTGAATCGCTGTGCTACTTGGCTAACGAGCAGCCTAAGTAAACCGCTCTCACTTCGCCCATGTCTCTGACAGCCAGTAAACAATTCTACGAAGTAGTTTGTCGTTGGCCGCATATTTAGAGTATTCAGTTTGTCAAGTGTGCAATAGTACAGCATGACCCGATAATAGTAAAACAAGTTGTTTTCTTGTAGTTTGATTAGTTCAACGGCTGTAGGTTTTAGGCAAGTGCTTGCTATTGCCACTTATTACGCTGAATTGTAGCGTTAAGGCGTTAGCCACCTGTGAAAATAAAAGGGATGTAGGCCTATTTGTTGACTACTACAATGGACCAAAATAGCATATTGCGTTTCACAAATAGTCATTGTTTTATTATATCCGCTGTTCTGTGAAAGTGAAGCCATGTCCCCTTAGGCTATGATCCGATTTACAAACGTTGATGGCGATGAACTATATCGTTCGCCATACTTGGTACCAAACATCAATAATGAGAATAATAAAACATCACGATGCTGCACGGTGTGACCGACTGCCTAGAACACGTCGAGACAAATTCTCTACTGCTATTTTGGACTCAAGACACCCAAGAGTTTGTCATTAAAAGAAGTAGAATCGCAAGACTTTAACGTCGCTGAAACATGGAAATAATGAAGAGCATTACGTTACAGGCAGCATCTCAGAAAAGCAAACACGTTAGAGAAGTTAGCCTGTCACCGTGTCCGATAACAATTGTGTCACTAGTTGTTTCCTGAATGTGTTTGAGATAAGGTGGCCGACGTAATGAAAGAACTAGCAGAGTAACTATACACATCAAAGGCTGGATATTTGTGATCTTATTTTGAACAGTGGTCAGATAACGGCAGTAAACCGTATGTTAAAACGTTGGAATGAATAGATTAATCTAATGTTACTGTCTTTTTGTATTTAGTCAGATGTGTGGCTGTGTACAACGTGATTAGTGGCATTGTCATTCCATCACAGAACCTATGGGCTTATCCTAGTGTTTTCCACGAAAGAGACCAAAGTCTGTGTTGGGAAAGTGCATTTGGACTGCCAAATCATTCATTCTGCTCTGACCCTTAGACTGTGCTGTGAAGTTACATTAAGTCTTATGTACTGTACTGAGGCTGGATCTGACTCAGCCTCCCATGGATAGGTCCGATTACCACAGACCTAGGACCTAATTACAACCCTGTCTTATGTTCCCTACTACTGTTTCAGCTGGCTGTTCTACATATTGTATTCCTTTTAATTAGGTCACATGGTCAACCCATGGTTGTTACTGAGACGAGCAGTTTGTTCTAGTTCTATGAGAGTTTTAGTGCTCCTTCAGCTGTAGCTGTTTTTTTGATAAGCGTGTCTTGATCATGACATTTTGGCATTTGATTATTAACTCCCATGTAAATAATTCTGAGTAATTTACATTAGCTCTTGTTCTTGTTGTTTGTTGTTCATTTATGCATCTATTAAAGTAAGTCTGAATCATACTTCCTATCATACTTCCTAGCTGTTATACTTTGTAGATCTCAATTGACAGACATGGCTTGAGTTATAAGCACTGACAATGCTTCAGTCAGTGTGTTCGATATATGTATTTGCCTCTACCCAACAGATGAAAATTCAGCTAGTTAATGTTGTGTTTGCGATCAGATAGTTTTTAAACAGGCCTAATCTTGGGTAGATTTCTTGTGTTTAACATTTCATAGTAGGAGGTGGTTTATTACAGGTCACTTCCTTTGTAATGTTCATTTTGTGTTTTTTTTTTTTTTCCAAAAGCAGTGCTGGAAGTCTAGCTTGAAGTATTTGCTTTAAACTTAAGATTCAATTAATGTAAGTCTGTCTCTCAGTATCTCTGTATCCTGGCAAATGCAGAGTCAACAAACAGCTAAGCCTATGTATGCAATTTTTTTAGTGAGAGTGTGTCTGTGTCTCAATAGTATGAATGGCCAGCTGGACCTGAGTGGGAAGCTGATCATTAAGGCTCAGCTGGGTGATGACATCCGCCGCATCCCCATCCACAATGAGGACATTACCTACGATGAACTCCTGCTCATGATGCAGCGCGTCTTCCGCGGCCAACTCCAGAGCAGTGATGAAGTCACCATCAAATACAAGGACGAAGGTGATTTATGCTTTTAGCTTATCCAAATATTATGCTTTTTTCCAGAATCTGATTAAACACAGAGAAGGATTTTCAATGAAGAATCCTCATTGACCCTTTTCAATAGGTGCTAGGCTTAATCTGTTTCAGGAGTTGATTTAAGCTTAGCATTCTCATGAAATTCCAGCACAAAAATTCTAAGAATCATTCAAAATGAAGTCAGGTACTGCTCAGAAACTTAAGAGAAAAGAAAATTATTCAATTTCACCTTTTCTGCCTGACAGTTCAGGTATTTATTTTACATGTAGAGACAAATACAGCTAGAAGAACTGCTGTGAGACAGAGGTAATCTATGATCTGTATGACATAAAACAATAATAGCGCAAGGACAAAAATCAGATAGTAATTTGCAGTTTAACTGAAAATTGTCTCAAGTTTTTTTTTTTTTTTTAACAAAAGGCACAGGTTTATCAAATTGACTCTACTGGTCAAAATTGTATTTTCATGCTGAGAGGGTGAAAACAGATATTTGCCAGTGCTGATAATGGTACTCCTATTGTGAATACCACCTAAAAACAGATTTACTTGAGAAGTTAATCAGAATGGTAACATGGGGTTAAAACTAAAAGCAGTATTCCTTTTCTCCCCTGAAGTAAGGTGAAGGACCAGTTTGTATACATTCCTCATGATTTAGAAAAATGTTCATTCATTCATTGGATCACCTCCTCATTCTCATTTTCTTGCAGATGATGACCTTATCACTATCTTTGACAGCTCTGACCTATCCTTTGCTATCCAGTGCAGCAGAATATTGAAACTCACTCTGTTTGGTAAGTTCTTATTAGAGATTGTTTTACTGCTTTTGTATCCAACACCCACTTGGTTTGGCTAATACAACCTTAAATTTCACATCTTCATCTCTTGCATATTTTATGCATAATCATTCTGTAATCTTGAGTCATAATACTTAAAATATTGCAGGAATACCAACATTTCCACAGTGTTATGATTTCTGTTGAAAATAAATGTGATCGCACTACTACTGGTGAACTGCTAGGAACATCATGGTCAGATTTTTAATCCTGACTTTCTGTATATGAAGTACAACACTGCTTTAAGCTTTAAGCTTGCACACTATGATGGGCAGATTGTTCTGTAAGCAGATAATCCCTCTCCAGCTGTGGCGACGTAATGACCCTGAGGTAATGCCACAGTCCAGAGAGTGAATAGCAACAGAGTGGGAAGCTTGGTGCTGTTTAAAAACACTTAATGGAAGAATAAGAAAGGATTAAGCCATGTGAACCTATTCATGTCATGAATGGAACAAGAGGTTTAATGCCAGCTATCAACCGCTGATGCTGCAAACAAGCTTTTTTTGAGTAGTTTGTAAAGAAACTCCGCTAAATGTTGAGAATGAGGATGTTCTGACAGTGTAACAATACAATGTACTGCATCACTATTGATTCAGTACACACAGGGCATTGAACAATGCATTCACCAGACAGCAGGCAATGAAGTACACTTTTTATTTTCGTGATCTTACGAGCTTGAAGATTTTTCTGTACTACCAACTCTCTTTGAGGATGGAAGGTGTTTCTGATCAGACAGTGTGTCTTGAGCCTTACCAGTGTGAGTCACTGACTTAAGCTGCAGAAGAGTTGACGTAGTGCCAAAAAATGATTAACGGTGAGTGGGAAAGGCGTCCAAATGGTAAAACATTCCCTAAAATTGTGACGGGTAGTTTCTAATGATCAGTTCAGCAGATAATCAGAGTCCTGGTTTCTTACATGTGCTGAGTTCCAAATTAATACAATTTCTTTAAACATTTGTCTAAGCTTCATTCGTTTTGCTATCAGGCTATAAAAATCATACTTCTGTTAGGCCATTAGGGTACTATTTTCTTCTATACTGGTGTATTTGTGGACACTGTACAAATTTCTTTACTTGTTGAGAACATATACTGTAGGGAGGTGGCTGAGGTATGTTAAAAGCTGATGCAGAAAAAAAGCGAACCCAGTCTTTGTAGCCTAAGCTAGTTAGCTTACGCTAGCTTTTCTTCAGCATTACCAACATCACAACCTATATTTTAGTGTCCTCCCTTTTTAATTCCACAGAAGTATAACAGGGAGACTGTCATACCAAACAGATTGTTCACACATGTGACCAGGTTGGGGTCTCAGGCTGCATTACCCGTCATCCAGGGTTTGCCCCAGTGGCACACGAGTAAAATGAGTCACCAAATATACTTTAGCAACATTTGAAATGTGCTGTTATGTATTCCGTGTTTGAATGGAGCGACCAGCGATCTGTTCTCCTGTGACCAATTGTGAGTCATGAGATAAGTGGCGTAACTGTACTATCCTAAAGTGAACTCACTCTCTTAACATCCTAACAAGCTTTGGCAGCGTTAAATCACGTCTGCTCTTCACAACAACAGCACAGTTACAGCGTTTGTATTTTAGCATTAGTGCATTCCCAAACAACAAAAGTGAAAGAAAGACATGGGTTCATGCAAGTTACAGCCCTGATTTAAACCAAAGTAAACTGAGGATGATGTGTGTGGCATTCAGACTGAGAGAACACCACTTTTATTGTAGGTCAGACAAGACAAAAAAAACAAAACAAAACACAGATTTCATTTTAAACGTACCTAAAAGGAAGACTCTGTCTGGTGTGAGTAAATCACACTGCAATTAATGCTTTTACACAGAGAGCGTCAGATATATTGAAGTTCACCCTTCAATCTACTACGATAGGATAGAGAAATCTAGTCGTGTGCTAACTGTTGTTTGAATAATGTGATGTATCCGACATGGATGTGGTAGGAGTGATTGCAGTAAGGTGACGTGATCATCACTGATGTATCGAACCACCTAATGTTTGCTGTTCGTACTAAACCAATGTTGTTGAGAAGAAAAATACTTTAGCAGTTGTAACCAGATAGCCTAGCAGTCTTCAAACAACAAAAATAATCTGTTTTCATACTTAAATTATGAATATTACAAAAATTGCCACTGTGCTTTTCCAGCTGGTAAAAACAGCTGACCAGAAACTTTCTCTCACTATCCCATTACAGATTTATGAGATGCTCCACTGTTTGGTGAATGTTTGTCATGTTCGGATCGTAAAGTAAACAGCAACTGATCACTCAGGAGAAAAAAAAATCAGCCTTCAAACTTGCAGGAAACAATGATTTGACATTTGTCGCAATATGTATTGATATCAAATTATATTAAATTTTTAAGATTTAATACGATTTTTGGCCACATCGCCCAGGTGTAGAAGGACTGCCCTTTCAGCTCAACCCACAGATTTTCTATGGGATTTCCATGGCAAAAGCGTAAGCCTGTGGTCAGTAAACCGTTGTGTTGAATTTGAGATGTGATTTGTATTATTGTACTGCCAGAAAATCCAAACTATGGCCCAGTTTAAGCTTCCTGGCTTAAGCAGTCAGGTTTTAATTAAATTCTGCTGGTACTTATTAGTCTGTAATACCATGTATCCAAATAAATTGTCCAGGGCCTTTGGAGGAAAAAAAAACAGCCCACAGCTACCTCCCTACCCTACAGTTGGGGTGGGGTACTTTTCTGTCCACACCAAACTCACCTTTGGCGTTTCTTGCCAAAACATGTATTTTGGTCTCATCTGACCATGGAACATGGTGCCACTGAAAGTTCCAGTAAGCTTGAGTTTGTTGAGGTTCAAGCTGGCAGAAAGGCTATGGTAACTCAAATAACCACTCTACGATTGTGGTGAGCAGAAAGACAAATCAGAATGCACATCTTGAGATGGAGGGGCCACAACGGCAGAAGAGTACATTGGGTTCTGCTCCTGTCAGTCAGGAACAGAAAGCTGAGGCTGCAGGGCTCAGACTAGTAGAGGTGGTATAATGGTGTGGGGAATGTTTTCCTGGCATGCCTTGGCCCCATTAATACCAATCACTCATCGCTTTGAATATAACATCCTATTCGAGTATTGTTGCTAACCATTTGCATTCCCTTTATGGCCATAATTCCAGCATGGGAATGCACCATGTTACAAAGCAAAAAATCATTTCAAACTGGTTTCATGAATTTGACAATGAGTTTGTGGTTCTTTAGTGGCATTCCCAGTCACTGGATCTGACTCCAGTACCTTTGGGATTTGGTAGAACAGGAGATTTGCAGCATGAGTCTAAATTTCAAAATCTGAAGGAATGACATGATGACATCATGTCAACATGAACCAGAATAGCAACGAAATGTTTACAACATCTTATGGAATCTGTGCAATGAACAATTGAGGCTGTTTTGAGAGCAAAGTGAGGTCCTATCTATCTTTTTTTTTTTTTTTTGCCCTTTATTTGTCTTGATCTTAGATCTCACAGACAACACTGATTGATTTATAGCCAATTATAAGTTACGTAATATTGCATATTCATGAACTGTAAGGTCACCTCACTCTCCCACAGTTCATTCTCTTAACATTGTTCTACTAGAGTAACGTTATAGCTACTAGGAGATAGAACTCATTTACAGATGTTCAGTTTTGGATGCAGAATTGTGGGTTTGAAGTACAGGAGTATGTGTATAACATTTGTTGCCGACTCCTTTGACAAGTGGCCTCATTATAGCTTAGGATTTTCCAGCCAACTCAAGCTGAAAGAAACTAGCATGAAATATACCAACATGTGTTGGCTAACCTTAGCTAATTTTGTTATCGTTACCCCCCCCCCCCCCCCCCCCCCCCCCCCCAAAAAAAAAGAGGGAGTAACATGGCATTATAATGTTCATCCAGCTCATAATGAAGTCATTTTGAAGTTACAAATTTACAGTTAACAATATGAGGCTGGAGTTTGCATCCTGTTCAGCAGCTTCTGGTTCAAATTTTCCCTTTTTACCTTAAATGGCAAAGCAGTTATTGTAATGCCTGCTGCACCATTTAAGGTGGAACCAATAAAGAATTTATATGAGAAGCTAGCAAAGTAGAAGCTGACTTCAGTGCCACGTTAACAGTTTAGTTGAGAAGTACAAAGCTTTCAATTAGCTGGCTGACAAACAGAAATCTACATTGTAGGTACCTTGTATGGCACAGGTTAAAAACTGGACACGCTAATACAGGCTTACTTGTATGAGCTTTTTTTTATACCATTTTCACAGTACATTTTTTTTTTTCCTTTTTTTCAGCAAACTGCTGTTTTACTTATTACCTTGATAGTTAATAATCTGACCATAGTAGCTTTAGATTCCTGTGATCCTCAGTATGAGAGGGAAGAGGTAGTTGATGTACCCAAGTGATTAAGGTAGAGAACATCCGATTTAAAGTAAAGCAGTGTAGTACACTCACAGAGTACTTTATCAAGAGCACAATAATAATACTGGTTAGGGGGCTGTATGCAAAAAATGAAAACATTTAGAGGTTTAGTACATTTTATGCACTATTCATGTGCAAAGTAAAAGTTGGACTGAAGTATAATTACCTACTTCCTATTAATATATTATAATTAGATATTTGAGTAAGGAGGAAATATATTGTGCTATATATAAACCTTTAAAGTCTACTACGGTCAGTAGTACCAAATCTGTGTTGGTTCCATCTCCTGTGTGCAAACCCATAGACATTTGTGGTGTATACATTTGCCAGAAGATGTCGCACTAGCTCTGTTTCAGGGTACAGCTCCAGATTGTAGTGTGAGAGAGCAGAAAAACATAGTGTGTGTAGATAGGTTTTCATGCATATCTGTAAACATCAAATGCTGTATGCAATAAAACTGTCCTAAATGTGACAGTTTAATAAATGGACTCAGTTGTACATGTTTTTTTCATTTTTTAAATTAATCCTTAGTTTAGCTGTGAGTGTGCGTGTGTGAGAGGGTGGGTGCGTGCGTGGGTGAGAGGGTGGGTGCGTGGGTGAGAGGGTGGGTGCGTGGGTGAGAGGGTGGGTGCGTGGGTGAGAGGGTGGGTGCGTGGGTGAGAGGGTGGGTGCGTGGGTGAGAGGGTGGGTGCGTGGGTGAGAGGGTGGGTGCGTGGGTGCGTGAGAGGGTGCGTGTGCGTGAGGGGGTGCGTGTGCGTGCGAGAGAAAGAGAGGGTGCGTGTGCGTGAGGGGGTGCGTGTGCGTGCGAGAGAGAGAGAGTGTGCGTGCGAGAGAGAGAGAGAGTGTGCGTGCGAGAGAGAGAGAGAGTGTGCGTGCGAGAGAGAGAGAGAGTGTGCGTGCGAGAGAGAGAGAGAGTGTGCGTGCGAGAGAGAGAGAGAGTGTGCGTGCGAGAGAGAGAGAGAGAGTGTGCGTGCGAGAGAGAGAGAGAGA
>NC_051216.1:36388805-36391305 GCF_015220715.1 Pygocentrus nattereri
TTGCCAGACTGAAAATACAAAATGATTAGGAATGGGTACATTTATTTGTATACACAGACAGCCAAACAAAGCTTGTATTTAGGCCAGAATAATATGAAATACCCACCATTGTTAGCTTGTTGCTAGCATATTACTGAAAATGCCATGGAGTTTACAAAAACAAGCAAATTTTCCATGACTTTGCCATAGTCATTTCCTAGGATTTTCTGTGGCAGTTTCTAATGCAGCTAACCGTAAAATTAGTTAGGAGAGCAAAGTAAACTTGGTTAATTTACTTTTGCTAGTATGACTGTTCTCCCAATATACTTTACTATAATTTAAACTCAAAACCATATTTCAAACTCCTCTATGCCTACTGCAGAACTAAACCAAAAGGGCGCTCAAGAGGCCTTGATGATGTTATGGATTTTTTCATACATTGAAAATTGTGTTAAGACTTAAAGTAAGACTGATATTTGTTTTTGCAAATTCATATGTTTCAGATGCTAATAACAAAGGGATATTTTATGACTAAATTGTTCTTTACCACAGTGCTCTGTAAGCTTGGAAAAAATTATCTGTTCTTGGTTGCTATTATAAATCGATTCACAAAACTGCATTTCCCCCACTGTAAAATAATGTGCAGTCAGAGACCTTTAAAACAGTATGTTTATTTTAGCATAGCCCAGCTTGGAGGAGGAAAGAAAATGTAGGATCACATATTGGTCACAATTTTCATGTACATGAAATAAAAAGCCTGAAACCATAATAATCATATGATACCATAGTATACTGAATCATAGTAATTATAAGTTTAAATGTTTACTGAAGGATTAACTGTAGCTGCAGCAGCAAAACACGCAAGGAATTTACGAAAATTAAACATTTTAGCTACACACACCCGTGGGGCATTATTTTATAAGTATTATAGTTTTAAAATTGTACAACTTACTTAGCTTTATGGAAAATGCTAAAAATGTTTCTCAGATGGTATGTGGCACTTTAGGATAACCCCAGCAGAGTGGGGAATTTACCACAGTTTACCAGTTAATTAATCCCCTGTAATAATTTTATTCATTTATTTATTTATTTTTTACAGTTAAAGTGAATAAAACATTATGTATACATATTATTCAACATTATTTAGGAACCTTTTTAAAGTTCAATTATTTACATCTAGATCTCCATCAGTTCTCTTTTCCAACACTGTAATTATCACCTTTGAAGCTTGGCCATCAGGGTCAATCATCTTCAATCTCGGATTACGTTACCCTATCGCCCCCGCCTATTTCCCCATTTTAAATTGTTCCACAGTCCAAATATCTGGACATTTTCTTAACTACTGTCGTGGAAATGTATTTAATAGTGTTGAAATATGACTTTTGAGCTTTTATGCTTAAGGATGATTCTAAATGTCACAGTGGCCGAGAGGTAGCGGGATTGTTTTGTGTCTCAGGAGATAAGGGGAAGTGACCTTGCTATGAGAACAGAAGCAGAGTGGGAAGATAGATGCAGCAAGGCAGTGGCGCCTAGCCACAAGGCTACGGGTCGAAACTGGATGTTTTGCCTTGGCTGCTTGCTGTAAGCAGGTCATATAAGATAAACATGTAGGAGAAAGGTGTACGATTGAGAACAATGCTGACTAATGCTTACTGCCATAAGAGGAACGTAAGGGCGGGGGAACAACAGAAAGCTATAAGAAGCAAGACACACAGTGAAAGAGAGGAGGTAGGGGAGAGGGAATACATTTTTGTTATGATCACTTTTAATAAACTTGCTACTCACTCTTGATCCAGACTCAGAGACCTTCATTATTACTTGTCATCCAGCGACTTCCACCACACTACTTATAAAGTTGTGGATAATGTCTGTCTTTTTCATATCAATGACAGTGGCAAAATTGAAATAATGTGGTAAAATAGCCTTAACCAAAAATCAGAATCTGCATCTGGCTTAATATACCAAATATTGTCAAACATTCTACAATCAGCTCAGATCCTGATCTTTCAGACCAGACACATGCGTATCTAAGGCTGTGTACATGCACAGAAAAATTTACCACTGACCTGCAGGCTGGTCCTGCTCCCCCCTGATGTCCACTCTTCATCTTCTGACATCTGGAAAGACAGAGAAATAAGATGATGTCACAATTTGTTGCAGCTAGCACAGATTTCACTGAAGCAGACCACGCGTGCTCCACCAACAAATGAGAACTCCTTTAGTTTTGAGAACTCACTCTGACTGCACCACTGTATACTCACAAACAGCTTTAGGATTTCAAAGTTTTGAGAGTTCAAATCCTTTTAATAGTCTGATTATTGTGCATGATTAATAAGCATGTTTGAGAGCAATGTGATTTTCCCAGTTAGAGAGTTCACATAAATTTGTTTCATAGTTCAGCTAATAAAAACCAACATGCTAGCAATTGTGGGCACTCACTTTTGTGAGTGGATTTGAAAGTACTTATGATGGCAACTGTAGCCAAAACACGGATGTTTTTTTGTTTTTTTTTTTTAAACTA